>NC_054702.1:14467494-14564994 GCF_016097555.1 Gigantopelta aegis
AGGACCACACATATTGAGAGAGGAAATCTACTGTCGCCACTTCATGGACTACTTTTCAATTAGCAGCAAGAGATCTTTTATATGCACCATCCCATAGATAAGATGGTACATACCACAACCTTTGTTACCCCAGTTGTGGAGCACTAGCTGGAACAAGAAATATCCCAATGGGACCACCAATGGGAATCGATCCTAGATCGATTGCACATCAGGCAAGCGCTGTACCATTGAGCTACGTCGTCTTCCCCCCCCCCCATATAAATGGTCCCATATCATTAGTAATTTCTTCAAGTGGTGTATTACGTTGATCCTGCCAGTATCACAGTACAGTATAACAACGTTATCTGTAAATGTTTGTGCTATGCAGCACAAATATTTTTATTACCAGTTTCAAAATGTTGCACATCTAATCATCGTACATAAATACAGTTTCATTATTTGATTACCAGTAAGCAGACAAATTATAAAGATGTCTACTAACTATTGCATAAATGCACCAAATGGTTGTTGCTACAAATTACACAAATGAAACCCCATTTTCTTAGAAATTATTTTTTACACACAATTTTGCTATGTACAAAATAATTTTTAGGCAAGTTTTTACACAAGATACAAAATGGTTTCTTATCTATTGTGATTCTCCCCCCACCCAAAACAATATTTCATTTGTAATTTTGGTTTGAGCCAACAGCAAAATGTAACATTTTGAAAATATGTCTTTTTGTCAATTTCTAAAATTGATTCCTTTTTTTTTTATGACAATTCTAAAATTTGTCTGGTCTCTGGTATTCTCATTACCATAACGACCATAAACTATAATTGAAAATAATGTAGAAAAATAGGGCTTTTTTTCTATGTTGTAAACATGTATTATGTTTGGGAGAAAATATTTAATCAATAAATTTCAATTATAACTCTAGCTAAGATGATTAACAAAAAATCATTGCAGAACCACAAATTTGTCTGACATCCAGTGGTTCATGCTGATGTATTGTTCAACATTTTATTAACAAGTTTTCTAGTGATAAAAACAACTTAGCTTGAACTCACAAGTATTTACCCTACACCCAAACTGGCCTTCTTTTAAAAAGATAGGTCAGTTTCGAGATTCACCAGGTATTTACACAAATTATTCTGACAATAAGTGGTATAATAGTTATGAACTAAAGGCAATGGTGTACATAATTATGCATCATAACAGACATTTAAAAAAAGAAAAGAAATATTAAATGGTAGGTTTGTACTAGTCTCTACACTGTATCTATTGACTTTACTTCTTAAAGGAGCAGACACTAGTTTGAACACATAAAAATAGACACAAAGTTTGGTTAATGTATAAACCTGTAACACATCTCGATAAAGTTATAATAGGCTGAAACAAGTCTGTGATGTTGAAAAAGGGGAAATACCCTCTGAAAATAGACCAGAGCTCGTGTCCATTACTGTTACTTCTCAAAGGTACATGGATTTTTAGAATTATGGAAAATGCATTTCGTGGCATTCAAAGCACCAGGATGACGATAAATACTTCGGATATATGACAATTGTTATTCTAAATAACATATACTGATGGAAAGAAATAAAGGAACATGAGAGTAGTAACCTCAAATGTGGACTACAACCAAAATCCTCATCCACAAGTATCAGGAAATTACTGGCGGTCAACCCCACAGTACTGACATGCAGTACCACAATATATATCTGTATTTTATACAGACTTAACTACTCCAATAATGAATTACAATTGGTCTCAAATACCATTCATTCCCTTATTTCTTTCCATAGTATATAAGTAATGTCTGATTGCAGAATAATAATAAAAAATTAATAATAGTGAAAAATATGCTGTATAAAGTGTTGAAAAACTAGGGACTAATGTAGCTAGGTGGTAGGAAGGCTCAAGAACATCTTTTTGTACAATCTGTTGATGATTATTGGTCCATCCCACGGGGAATGCATTTTGTCAACAAATTTTTGTTATTCCCAAAACACTTTTACCTTTCTTTTTACATCTAACCAACTTGAAATTATTTACAAAAAAACATTTTAATTGGTCCACTGGTTTATTAATAATTTCTTACCAGTAACATTAATTTCTATACATCCAATTTAAAAAATCAGTTTTAGCTATTATTATTTTACTTATTGCTTTAGTAGCTCAGCAGTAAATAGTAAAACTCAATGTTTTAACCTATAACTAATTAGTCTGTCTAATATGAAATAAAAAATGTCATGCATCAGTAAAACCAACCAGTGAATACTGTTAAGTACATGTACATTACGTACATGACAAATTAGGCAATGGCAAATTTGAGTTTGAATAGGAACCAACAATGAAATAAGATCAAACAAAAAAGTATTAAAAAATGTCATGGTTTTGAAGTAATAAGGACAACATCAGTTTTAGGTAGAACTGAACTCTGGAATTTTAGTAAAATCTAAAGGTGTTTCATCCTTGAGGAACAATTTTGCTCTGTACAGAATGTTTGGATGGGGTGACAACGAAACACTTAGTGAACATAACATGGGGAGGGGGTTAAATCCAGTAATGTATTGAAATTTGAATTCCAATTTACTAGTAAACCAAATGTTTTTCATCCATGAGGAATCATTTTGCTCAACAGAGAATGTTTGGAAGGGAGAAACTGCATGCTTAGTGAAAAGATGGTTGTGTGTGTGTGTGTGTGTTTAGATACATGGTTTTAGAAAAACAAGATTTATGTAAGCTTTTTATTAAAGAATAAGGACATGAACAGTTTTTGGATAGGCCCTAGCACTAAAATCAGGAATTCTGAAAATGTTCATCTCTGATTCTTCTAGCTACAATTCAATGGTGAGATTGAGACCGCTGTCAACAGCATTAATCACAAGCACTGGGATCTCATTATCACGTTCTCTATTTCAATATACAATACTTACAAATAATAATTTAAAAAATTCATATTTGACATATTAATGCTCCTAATAAAGTGACAATAAATAAAACAAAAATTATACATTCCTTCATTTCTGCATCTACATGTATTGTTTTTACAAAAAGTTTTACACATGTAATACATTAAAAGATTGTACATCAATTGACTTCTGTCAATACAAAAACATTCTCATGTGCTACTTTACCAAATGGCACATATACTAAAACATAAAGCTTAGATCTATTTACATTTGAAGAGAAAAAATTATTCCTGCAACACAACCGGACAAGAAATCATAAAAATAAATAAAAAATACACCAACACAAAATTAACCCAATATCAGTACAGTGCATATACCTAGTAACTTTGCCATGTATGTTTTGTTTAATGACACCACTCGAACACATTGGTTTATTAATCATCGGCTACTGGATGTCAAACATTTGGTAATTTTGAAATACGTCTTAGAGAGGAAACTCACTACATTTTCCCATTAGTAGCAAGGGACCTTTTATATGCACCATCCCACAGACAGGACAGCACATACCACTGCTTTTGATATACCAGTTGTGGAGCACTGGCTAGAACAAGAAATATCCCAATGGGTCAACCAACACTGATCGATCAAAGACCGACTGCATATTAGGTAAGCACATTACCATTGGGCCGTCTACCTACCCACCCACCCCAACCCACCCCCCGCATTGGGAAGAATGCACATTACCACTTAAGTTTACATTTCACATACTAGTACTACTAAAAATGTCCCACTAATTTCCGTTTAAATTTTTTTTAAGAAAACCGAAAAACATATCTGTTCATCTTCAGTAGACTTCATGCACCATAAATCTGTGGCCTACTGTTTTCTGTGATGTGTTTTCATCATATTCTACACCAGTGTTATAAGAACATTTCTCACATGGGAACTGTTAAAAATGTTCATGAAAATATATGGTAACACATGTGCAGAAATGCTTAAATACCAGTATACGTCTGAACTGTGTACTATATTTCTAAACATAAAATGTTGATTTGAAAGTATCTAATTAGATATATGAATTGAAAAAACAAACAAGAATTCTGCAGAATGAAATGTCTCGCCACTGTGATGAACACCTATAGTTGCAAAAATAAACCAAGTTTTATTGACCTAGGACTTAGTGAAAAACCGATTTAAACACAAAAGTTTACCATGAAACCATAACGCAATAGTTGCCGCTGTCATACGTTTATCCTTATATCTAACCTTTTTACTTTGTAAAGGTGTAATAAAAATACACAAATGTTATACTTCATAACACAACAATTGGCACATATATATTACTTATCCTTCCAGAGGTAGTACCTAAAAAGGTAAATGGTTTTGAAAAAAGGTCCAATTATGTACAAAATATTTTACACAAAGGACTGCCAGAACCAGTGAAATAGTGGATGCAACCGTATGTTGTTTTAAAGTGATATACAGGGTAAGGACTGCCAGAACCAGTGAAATAGTGGATGCAACCGTATGTTGTTTTAAAAGTGATATACAGGGTAAGGACTGCCAGAACCAGTGAAATAGTGGATGCAAACGTATGTTGTTTTAAAAGTGATATACAGGGTAAGGACTGCCAGAACCAGTGAAATAGTGGATGCAACCGTATGTTGTTTTAAAAGTGATATACAGGGTAAGGACTGCCAGAACCAGTGAAATAGTGGATGCAACCTTATGTTGTTTTAAAAGTGATATACAGGGCAAGGACTGCCAGAACTGGTGAAATAGTGGGGGTGAGGGATGCAACCTTATGTTGTTTTAAAAGTGATATACAGGGTAAGGACTGCCAGAACTGGTGAAATAGTGGGGGTGAGGGATGCAACCTTATGTTGTTTTAAAAGTGATATACAGAGAAAATACTTCTCAGCATCTGAAAGGACTGCCAGAACCGGAGAAATAGTGGGGGCGAGGGATGCAACCTTGTGTTGTTTTAAAAGTGATATACAGGGCAAGGAAAGTGATACATTATTAAACAACACTTCAGCACATTTCTAACTACAACACTACAACTAATTGGTGGCGAACATTTTATTTCGACAGTTGGTCTAGCCCAAGAGGAATACTGACGCCATCACATACACTACTACAGGTATTGAACATGCAGTTTCCTATAGTGAAGACGTGCTAACACATACAACCTTTAGCATATCAGTAACAGTGCAATGGATGGGATAAGCAAAACCCAATGGGTTACTGAGGGTAACCGATCCACAGCACTTCACCATTGTGCTATAGTCCTCCAATAGGCAATACAGGGTTTAAAAATAACAAAAATCACCAAATATGAACTGAAGTAGAACTTGGTAAATGTATTGTAAGAAGATGTTATCAAAAATTGAATTGAGTATGTGTAATAATATTGGGTTTTTTGCTACTAGACACTTCAATTCAGTGATATTTTTGAAATACCCACAATCAGAAATCATTAATGGATTGTGTTGAAGTACAAATGGAATAATTAATTTAAAAACAGAAATATTTGTCTTTGAGAAATAAAAGTCATACATTTGATGTAAAAATAATAATTATTTAATTGATAAGTACAAGAGATCATTAATTCAACATTTCTGACTGATATGCACGTCGGTCTGTCCTCAACAATAGGATAGTACATAAAATATTATTTTATGGCACCAAACAATCATTCATTATAAAGCTACCTAAACATATAAAGGTATAAAATATAGTTAAAAAGCTGATTGTGTATTACAACCAGATGAATGTAGTCGAAGTGGTATTGGGTTAGACATTTTGATTTCTTGTGTTAAGACAGTGAAGTGGTTATATTTATCATGAAAAATTGTCATTTTTCCAATTTATCAAAGAAACATTTATAAGTCTATGTTGCATGATAATGCTGGTTTTACTATCACAACTGATATTAAATAGAGATGGTAAAATGCATATGATCACTTGCCTTAGCTGATCCACCCGCCTATAGTTTAAAGTCCAATAAAATCTTTAAACTATCCTCTTCTGTAAATGGGCAGTATAGAATTAGACAAACCCAAGCTTGCCTTTAAGTGCCAGTTGAACAGACTAAATTGGATCAAATTATAACAATCCTAAACTGAGACAAATGGCCTCATTGATATTTACATTTTTATGCAGTGAAGTAAAATGTATAAACAGCCTACTACTACACATGAATTGTTCAAAAGATCATTTGTGCAAATTATAACATGTCTTCTTGCCTTTTGTGACATACTTTTATGAAGATGCATCAAGTGTTGTCATTAAAAAAAAAAAAGAGGATACAGAATGCAAGACGCATATTTCCTGTGACCGTGATGCTGAAGTTTAACTCCAGTATTCACAGGCTTCATCTCATCAGCACGCATATCATCTAATGAAATGTGTCACTGAATATGTCATGAAGTAACCAGGCTATTTTTACTTCAAGAAAACTCCCGACTTTATGGCAATCACAAAGAGCAGTCTATCCATGACTTCTGAAGATAAATAAGAGCTGACATCTATAACCAAGTTCAATGATAGACTATCCTGAAAAACACAATTCATTTCATTCACAGCTTCGAACTATAGGGAATGAAAATAATTAGAGAATTTAAATTAATTTGATGGAAAGTTTATGAAAAGTAATTCATATCAACCTCATTTTTTTTACACAATAAGAGAATTGTACACTTTTGGATATCCCTAAATTGTGTGACCCTGGGCAGCTGCCGGTAGCCCTTCCTCCTTGAACATCAAAGATGCAAGCATCGAAATAGTGCCTGGTTACCATAAATTACCAGCCTGGTAACCTACAGGTTACATGTTTATCAAGTTAACAATCTCCATTACAATCCCTTCACAAAAATGCTGATACTTGGTTATTCATTCATATCACTGTTCTTGTTATACCGATACTGATCGGTTTGTAAATCATATTTAAACAGCACACAATCAAATTTAGGTTTTGGTATTTTTGTTATAAAAACATGATAAGAATCTCTCAACTTTCGTGACATGTGGAAACTTCCTGGTTACCTGAATGACTGTACAACTTATTCTAAGCCTGCAGATAACAACTATTTACAAAGGCTATAACTAGCAAATAGAAAAAAGTGCCTTGTTTTCACGTCTAACTGTAGAAGAACCTATATTAAATATCCTGATTTTCTTTTTACAGCCCTGCAAGCATCGAAATAGTGCCTGGTTACCATAAATTACCAGCCTGGTAACCTACAGGTTACATGTTTATCAAGTTAACAATCTCCATTACAATCCCTTCACAAAAATGCTGATACTTGGTTATTCATTCATATCACTGTTCTTGTTATACCGATACTGATCGGTTTGTAAATCATATTTAAACAGCACACAATCAAATTTAGGTTTTGGTATTTTTGTTATAAAAACATGATAAGAATCTCTCAACTTTCGTGACATGTGGAAACTTCCTGGTTACCTGAATGACTGTACAACTTATTCTAAGCCTGCAGATAACAACTATTTACAAAGGCTATAACTAGCAAATAGAAAAAAGTGCCTTGTTTTCACGTCTAACTGTAGAAGAACCTATATTAAATATCCTGATTTTCTTTTTACAGCCCTTCCACCAATTGTTTAAGGCTAGGTATGGCTATGCTTAAACCTTCAACGTAAAATTCTGGCAGTGACTATCTACATCAAGAAACATTTTAGTTATCATCACCAGCCTCGGTGGTGTCATGGTTAAGCCTTCGGATACAAGGCTTGTAGGTACAGGGTTCGCAGCCCTGTACTGGTTCCCACCCAGAGCGAGTTTTAATGACTCAATGAGTAGGTGTAAGACCACTTGGCACTACACCCTTTTTCGCTCACTAACCACTAACCCTCTGTCCTGGGTCCTGGACAGACAGCCCAGATAGCTGAGGTGTGTGCCCAGGACAAAGTGCTTGAACCTTAATTGGATATAAGCATGAAAATAAGTTGAAATGAAATGAAAGTTTTAGAGATCATTACACAATTTTATAACATTAAACAGTAACTGCTGATCAATTTTCAACCGACTAAAAATGTCCTTGACCAAAACAAAATGTTCCCTATGCATGAAGACCATTAGTTACCAACTGCAATCAGTGCACGCAATTGACATGGTGATTAACCCAGTCAAATCCTTAAAGAGTGATCCAGTCAGTTACTTTAACAAAAGCTAATAATACAGAACTGAAGATACTGTAGTAGTTAATACATGGACGGGTGACAACAATCACGCCATAATATGCTTAACATACTAAGGCCCTTATAAAAAAACAAAAGGGATGGCAGGAAACAGAGCAAGTCCAGCCAGATGTTTATCAACGCATGTGAACTATTTTGACCGATTCTGCAAGTGGTCATTTGGTTTAACATGAAGTGCAAAAACCAGTCTAGCTGACATTTTTCTGTTTAGTTTGGCTGAACTTAGCCCA
This sequence comes from Gigantopelta aegis, assembly GCF_016097555.1. Classification (NCBI taxonomy): domain Eukaryota; kingdom Metazoa; phylum Mollusca; class Gastropoda; order Neomphalida; family Peltospiridae; genus Gigantopelta; species Gigantopelta aegis. The sequence goes on from NC_054702.1 coordinate 14,475,843, forward strand.
GTACTTGCAAAATGAAACCTAAAGGTTAACTTTATAATACAGTAAAGTTAAAACCAGTCCAAAATGTTTTGCGAAGTTGTAATCACATATCAGGATATGAAAATTACATATGGGTTTTTTCCCCAACTATTTCAATTTTATCAAATTTATTGAAAATTTTGACTAAGAAAACAAAATGACCATGAATTAACTCCCTTGAATAGTGACATAATTTGTGCGATTTCCTCCCCCTCCCACCCATCCATTGTGTAGTATATGTCTTGAATATTATCAACTGTCACAAATGAATGACATTAAAGTTTTGAAAATTTAGCATAGGTTATTTTGCAAGATGCTTTGCCATGCTAATGTGAAAGCAAAAGTACGACTAACACTTTTTACTCATTATTGGAATTATACAGTAAAATAGATTTAAGCAATAAAGCTCATTGTTAACAAATGTATTATAAAGTTAACCTTCTATACTGTTCATATGTACATATTACAAATGGCAAACAATATTTGTGTTGGCAATCCAAATTTTTTTACATTTCTTTGGCATGCACAGAGGTAATGCTTTTAAAGTTTTATGATTACAGGTTTCAGTCATACAGACAATGTGACAGTATAACAAATGACTTAGTCTTGTCGTGAGCTATGTACACTCTGGAAATGTCTGTACAAATATACACATCATCGGACTAGGTGTTGTGTTACCACTCAGAATCTCCCGTCGCTTTCTGGAATACATAATCACGCCCGTTGAGATTCATTATTCCATCTTTTAGGTGGAATTTCCATTTGTTTTTATTCCTATGTATCTGAAATGAAATGCATAAAATTAATATTGAAGTCTAAAATAAATATTGTAAACATTATGAATAGTGAGAAAGATCTTTTATCAGGAGCTGCTGTTTTGTGAATAATGCCATTAATGGATAGTAATTACATTTCCCAAACTTCTATTGAATTTCACTGCCACCACAAACAAGGGAAGGGAATGTTTTATTTAACAATGCACTCAACATATTTTATTTACGGTTATATGGCGTCAGACATATGGTTAAGGACCACACACAAATATTGAAAGAGAAAACCCGCTGTCGCCACTTCATGGGCTACTCTTTTCAATTAGCAGCAAGGGATCTTTTATATGCACCATCCCACAGACAGGATAGTACATACCACGGCCTTTGTTACACCAGGTGTGCCACCAAAAACACTACTCTACTGTGATTAGCAACAAACACACTGATATATACACCACATACCACAACCTTTTATACATGGGTTGTGAGGTAATGGTTGGAATGGGAAATAACCCAATGGGTCTTCTGAAAGAGATCGATCCAGTGCCTATCACACCTTACCCAAGCACTCTATTCAATTTTATAGTAAACGTCAGGGCCTCCACAAGTCCAAAATATTGAATTTGAGTACTCAAAGAGTTAAAATTGACCAGGACCCAAGTATCCGACACACTAGATGATAATGAGACAAAGGAATAAAGTAAAATAGTATTATGCATCTTAATTCTAGTGCTGAACATGGATGCCAAATCATGCCATTGCATTGCATTCCACACATTCAACTTTTGTTTTCCCCTCCATGTCTCATAGCCCTATAATGTGACCAGCAGCAAGCATATGGCAAAATGACATTAAAATAATAATAATAATTGAGAGTGCTCTTCCTTGCACAGGTACTGGAATCCTGTGAACGGACTCGAGTCTTGCTAGACTCGGCCCGTGCTCTAGTCCTTGTGGACACTAGTAAAGCAAGGAACATTTTGTTTTCAAAATCTTCATTAGCAATATTTCTAGTCAATTGAAAATTGATTAGCAATTAGTTTAATGTTTTAAAATTGTGTAGTGATCTCTGAAACTTGTGTAGTGAATCGTGATACTGAACAAAATGTTGCCTGTAAAGGTATATTAATTATGATAGTTGAATAAATTTGTTTAACAACACCTTAGTACATTTTTTAAAACTACATCTATTTGATATCCAACATATGGTCATCTAAACAATGGTGCTAAATAGTGAGAGAGAGAGAGAGAGAGAGAGAGAGAGAGAGAGAGAGAGAGAGAGAGAGAGAGAGAGAGAGAGAGAGAGAGAGAAAAAAAAAATCCAGTCGTATATGTGTAGGGTTCTCTTGGTGACCATCATGAGATCTTCTGATCTGTTACATGCATTTTCCAGAGAGGAATGCACACACCATGGCCTTTGATCAGGGATGTAAATCCCATTTAAACATATCAGCTGAAATGATCTTGGAAATAAAGCTATTCACTTGAAGAATCTACAGAGGATGATTGATCCTATAACACGTCATGCTTCAGACTAGTCTCTACAACTGATCTATATTCCTTCTGATAAAACTTAATGAAAATCTAAAGATATGAGAATGTCTAAAATACCTTGTCATACTGACACACAACCACATTGTCTGTATCGAAGAGATCATTGGGATCTTCTTCACTAACATCATCACCACTGTTCAACGGTTCCTAAATACACAACAAAAACACATTAATGAAACAAATCATCAATCTGTTTACAACAGAAAAACATGTTTAAACTTAATAAAAATAAAACATGACTGTTTACAACAGAAAAACAAGTTACTAATCTTCTGACTACCACAGGCGAGATATCTCACTTGACGTCATGCAAGCCGACAACACACTGTATACCACATGCCATTTTATTATTCTAATCAATAAAACAAATTTTCAACCATGCATCTTTAAAATCTGGCTGTCCAACCAGAATTGTAGTAGAATGTTTTAGTTGACAAGGTACCTTTAATGATTTTATAGATATTAATAATTGCACCATTTCTACAGACAGATGGACAGACGAGCAGAACTACAATTTTTACCTCCTCTTGCCCCGCCCCATCTTCATCCTCGTTATTCTCATCATTCTCATCATCATCATTGTCATCATCATTGAACTCATCTTCGGATGAACTCGTGTCACCCGCTCCATCAAACTGGACCAAACCTGGAATATTCTGAGACAAAAAGAAGTACAGTAATTAAACTGTAAAAATCATATAAAATAATTATGATTCTTTTTTAAAGAACAAAAAACGTGATTTTCTGCTGCTTGTTAACATTAGGTAGATTACCCTAAATCAAATCGGTTCATTTCATTAAAGTTTAAAGATTGAAAATGGATGCATTAATGTTAGAAGCCGAAGAAACTAAACAGAATTGAAGTCACATATGATATTATATATCTGGGGTTGTTTTTTTGTTTGTTTTTTTATGTTTGTTTGGGTGTTTGTTTGTTTTTGGGGGGGGGGGTTGGGGGTGATTTGTGTGTGTGTGTGTGTGTGTGTGTGTGTGTGTGTATGTGTGTGGGGTTTTTTTGTTTGGTTTCTGTTTGTTTTTTGTTTTTCTTGGGGTGAGGTGGTGGTGGTGGTGGTGGTGGTGGTGGTGGTGGTGGTGGTGGAACACATGAGGAAAACTGAAGTAATGATATTAAACTTATGTTTGCATTCTTATACTAAACAGAATTTCTAAAACTCAATCAATGATAAAGCACTCGTCTGATGCACAGTCTGTTTATATCAAAGGCTGTTGGCATTTACTATCCTGTCTGTGGGATGGCACATATAAAAGATCCCTTGCTACACTAAAGGAAAAACGTAGCAAGCTTCTTCTTTAAGACTATATGTCAAAATTACTAAATGTCTTCCATCCAAGAGCCAATGCATAATTCAATGTGTTCTAATGGTGTCATTAAATAAAACAAACTAACTTTTTCTCAAACTCAAACAAAATGGTGGTTTTCCTGACCTTAAAAAAACATTTTACGACACCACTAGAGCATTTATTTATTAATCATTGGCTGTTGCATAGAGAACATTTGACAATTGTGACATATATAGTCTTAGTGAAAATCCACTACAATCAGAGAAAGGTTCCACTGAGGTGGTTTGATCCTAACAGCCACATTCCTTGTTCTAGTGCAAGAGGAAAACTGCATCTAGACACAGGTGACAAGTAGGAAGGAAGGAATGTGTTATTTACCGGTACTGACACACTTAACACATAATTATGGATCATACTGATGAGAGGAAACCCACTGTCACCACGCAATGGGCGACTCTTTTCAATTAGCAGCATGCCAAAGACAGGATAGTACATACCAAGGCCTTTGTTATACCATACAAATACAACAGGGCTTCTAGATTATGGTATCCCCACTTCCATGGCCAGTGATATTCAATGTTGGGCTAGTAAATAACTACTATTACCATGCCCGATGGCTAGTGAAAAAGAAAATTGTCAAATATTGCAGTTTAAGTTTATTTTGTAAATATGAATACCCTGTGTGTATCCTAGTATTTTTTAAGCTATATCTCCCTATTTAGGTGACACTGTAAAATTGTATTAACTTAAAGTAAAGAAGAGCTAGTGAATATTTAATTTTTTAAATCAATGATCCCATGGCTAGTGGATTTAAAAAGAATTCTAGAAGCCCTGTACAATAGCCATATTTATGATACCAAGTGCAAACAACAACACTTAGACAAAGATTTTGTACTCTGTGATACTATGCCTTTAAATTGTCACGGATTACTTACTGGGTTATTTGATTGGACCTGTGCACCAGTAATCTGTACATTGCCTGGCTGGACGTTGCTCTGCAGTATTGTTGTCTGGTGTGGAAGTGTGATGGTTGACGTCTGTGGATGTCTCGTCAGTTGGTGCTGCTGCAGCTGCTGGGGCAACACTTGGATGTACTGACCTCCAGCTGGCGGAAAACACAACATAAAATATATTTTACACTTTTTTATAAGATGGTTTACAGTCTTGGATTATGTGAGAGAGCTACGTTTTACCTGTAGGTTGTACTGGGAGAGCATGAGTATATATAAATGACCTAGGTTTTATATTTAAGCAAGCTAGCTTTTATCTGTAGGTTGTAGAGCTATTGGGAGGGCATGACTATTATGTAAACAAGCTATCTGTTACTTGTATGTTGTAAACTTATGTGGAGAGCTCGAGTACATGTAAGAAAGCTTTTACCTGTAGATTGTATAGCTATGAGTAAGGTGTGAGTATATATATCTATATCTATCTATCTATCTATCTATATATAGATATCTATATATAGATATATAGATATATAGGTATATACACACACACACACACATGAAACAGCTATGTTTTACCTTTAGGTTGCAAACTGATGGGTAGTGTGTAAGTACATGTAAGAGAGCTAGTTTCACCTGTAAGTTATAATGCTACGTGGAGAGACAGGTTTACCTGTAGGCTGTCGAGTTATGGGGAGGGTGTGAATATTTTAAAAGCTGGGTTTTACCTGTAGGTTGTAGAGCTATTGTGTTGGCGTTCTGGAGAGCTGCAAACTGCTGCTGGAAGAGACCCTGGGGAAGAGCCATTGTTGCTGTAGCTGCCGCCCCCTAAACAAAACATCACAGTGCATGATTTGAACAGCAAAGTATGGACATTTGTCAACAAAATCCATTGGACACTCCATTCATATGTAAGATCTTACATATAAATGGAGTGTCCAAAATGTTGAGATGTAATAATATGAATATGCTTACTGGTACAACAACATCCAAATCACTAGTTTCCCGACAGGTGTAAGGTGCTTCTATCTAAACTAGGTATTGGGATTTCCACACTAGCTGCTAGAATGTGAACACTCTCAAACAGTTAAAACTTAAAAGTTTGTTTTGTTTAGTAACACTACTAGAGCACATTGGTTTGTTAATCGTCGTCTACTGTATGTCAAACATTTGGTAATTTTGACATGTAGTCTTAGAAAGGAAACACTACCGTATATGCAGAGATATAATAGCACATACCATGATATCCCAGTCATGGTGCACTGGCTGGTACGGCAAATAGCCTAATGGTCTACCGACGGGGATCAATCCCAGACCAACCGCACATCAGATGAGTGCTTTACAACTAACTCTCAGATAGATTCCCTGGTTCAAAGCCACTCACTGAATGTTGATTTATCTGCTACATACACCAGGGAAATAATCAGTCATCCATGTCTGTTACAGACAACAATCCTATCTGGAACTTGCCAAAGCTCACTTCAGAGAAACTGCTAATTTAAGTTTTGTCAAGCTTAAACTTACTGACATGTAAGAGGTCTACCCATAAAAAATTATCTTTTGATGACTACCTTTATTAATAGAGATTTAGAGTGTATAGTATAATTGTTAAACAAATCCTCACCATGTCTTGACCAACACTGGTCATCTGCAGAGTGGGCAGCTGTAAGGACTGATGCATTTGGTGTGGTGTACCGGTCATCACTGAAAATAACAATTACAAGAAATTTTACATTATACACCGTACAAATGATGAATAATTGACAGAATAAAAGAAAGAAAGAATAATTAATGAATGAATGGACAGACAGACAGATGAATAAGCAGGAACAAAACCTTTAGCTGGTATGTTGCAATCCAAATGAGAGTTTCAACAGTGTCAGTTGGTACATCTTTTCTATTGTCCATTTGCATGAAAAAAGAACCAATGAATCGGCATGTAATTCTACACTGAATAAAGTTAAAATTCATATAAAAACATTATTACATTTTAAACACATACCAACTCAAATAACATTTTTTGAAAAAAAAATTCATTATAAATAAAACAGTTTCTTTATAAATTACCATCAAATTGGATAGGTTAAATCTTCTTTTTTGATACAGGTATGAAGGCAATTGATGGAACAGCCAAGGGAAAGCATGTGCAGCTATACATTTACTCTCTGTACTGCATTATTGACTGCTTCACAAATAATGCAGATGAAGCGGTGTACCTTGGCTGTTCTAGTATTTTGTCTAAAACCCTTTATAAAGGGCAGGATTTAGCTCAGTCGGTTGAGTGTTCGCTTGAGCTACTTGAGCTGCTCGAGTCGCAGGATCAAACCACCTCGGTGGATCTATTCAACTGATAGGGTTTTTTCTCGTTCCAACCAGTGCACCATAACTGGTCAAAGGCTGGGGTATGTGCTTTCCTGTCTGTGGGAATGTGCATATAAAAGATCCCTTGATGACTACATGTCAAAATTATTAAATGTTTGACATCCAATAGAATGCGCTCAAGTGGTGTCACTAAACAAAACAAACTTTCAACCGTTTAGTAAAAATAAGATTTAATCTATATAATTTGGTGATAATTTAAAAAACCTTTTTATTTACTCAAGTTGATAATAATATGCTGTTATATGAATTTTAGCATTATTTAGTTTATCGTTTCCCTTTTGACACAAACAGATTTATATATTTGAACTATTACTGTCCAAACAAAAAATGGCAGTGAAACAAAAGATGATGCATTTCCAGGTTTCCGTAGTCACACAGATCGTGTGGGACTGTATGTGTCCTGTATTTGGCTTCTACTACATATTCGTCTCACCAGCATGTGGTTGTTGCTGAAGAAGTGTAAACTGGTGTTTTTGAAGAATGGCTTCCTGTTCATTGATCACTGGATCCAACGCCTTCGAGGCATGCAGCTTAGTCTCCCACAGCTGAAACATACAAAACATACAGCTGAATCCTACAAAATAGACAGCTGAATCTTACAAAATCTACAGCTGAATCCTACAAAACATATAGCTGAATCCTACAAAAGCTATAGCTGAAACATACAAAATCTACAGGTGACATTTATTTGTCTACAAAATTGACAGTAACAAAGAAACAAAATGTCCAACATATAGGGACAAATTTACAAAGCCTGTTTAAGACTATGTGCAACTACATACATTTACAATGCTTAAACATCTGTCTTTAAGAAAAACAGGCTTCGTAAATTCACCCCATGATATACAGTTAAAACCTACACAATCTACAGCTATAACAAAATCTATAACAAAAACTAAAACTTTCAGAACCTACAGCTGAAACAGGAAAGGAATATGTGTTTACCGACACCTCAGTACATTTTCAACTATATCTATGCAGTGTCTAACATAATATTATTTTAACACTTGATCTGGAAAAAAACATGCTGTCATTGCATGTATGTCAGTCTTGACCATAACCAAAATCAAAGTGAGCTGAAGATCACTCTCCTGAAATGCTGCTAGGCGAGCAATCACATGAAGTTTCAATTAAAATGTATTAAATATTTTATTGCAAGTTTGTCGCTCTCCTAAAACTTTCAGGGGAGTGTGCAGCACTCGAACTTAATGACGGCGAACTTAATTGCTGTCGGTCAGGGGATTGACTGATGGCAGTGTCTCGTCGATGGATAAAAATTATTGTTGTCAGTTGATTCTTATATTTGTTGCCAAAGTTACAAGTTTAAAATTGCCAAAAACAAAAAAGGCTCAAAATTGCCGTCGGTAAGGATTTTGCCTCTGGCATAAACATTTCAAAATTGCTGTAGGTAACAAATTCTCAAGTTTGAGCCCTGGAGGGTGGATGGGAGCATGAGTGATCACTCGCTTTTCTGGGGTCATGCTCTCCCAATAACACCTCTTTTTTTCCCCATTACTTTTATATTTGGCTGTCGCCCCATAACATGACTCACATATAGTGAGGGAGCCCCACTTCCAATATAAAACTCTGGCCACACCAATTACATTTAATATACCAGTAATGGAGCACTGATTGAGATTAGACAACATGAATTCTGTGTAATTAACTGGCTCACCTACCATAAACATTTTCAGTGAACTGTGATGAACATACATAGTTGCAACTACAAAAACAGTTTCAATGACCTAGGATTTATAGTTTGTGAGAAACTCATCTAAACGTTCAACTTCAAAGTTAAACTTATGCATAAGTGTAAGCCGACACTGCCACCAACATCAGAAAAGTAATAGCTATATAGCGCCTTTCTACTTTAGGAGAGACAAAAAACGGAGTCAACTGAGGGCGTTTGATCTTACAACTCATCACACCTCACACATCAAGTGAATATTCTGCTACTGTGCTACATTGCACCCTTAAAGGATGGGAGACAAACTAGAGTTAGGTAATAGTTAAACAAGAATTTTGAGAGTACTGCTAAAGCAATACATGACCCAAACAGGTTTCTTATCCACCAAGTTTAATGACCATAACTCTATGAAAAGTCAAACTTGATTTCTAACAGTACATGATAAAGCTATATACAAAATTTCAACTCAATATCTCGAGTCATAGGTAAAAAAAATAAAAAAATATAGAAAACTAATTTTCATATGTCGTAGGTTCAAAGGTCATAACTCTAAAAAATATGTAAATCTCCATGAAAATATGTAAATCTCCATGAATGTCAAACTTGATCAGTAATAATAGATGATAAAGCTTACTATCTTGAGGTATTGCGGAAAAAACATCCGGAAAACTATATGTGGGACAGACTTAAGGACAGACAGACAAAAGGACGGAGACGAAACTCATATAGTCCCCTCCAGCTGGCCCAGTAGGGAACTAATGAAGCAGTGTTAAAACGTTCACAGTACAGTATATAAGCATGTATATAAGCACTACCTGCTTCAACTCCACTAACACCTGCTCATCAACACCTTCATCCAAGAATGCTTCCTTAACATTGTTTATCACGTCTTCTACTACAGTCTTGTACAGTGGGCCCTACAATATAAAAAGAGTTCACATTATCACGTGTACAGTCTTGTACAGTGGGCCCTACAATATAAAAACAGTTTACATTATCACGTGTACAGTCTTGTACAGTAGGCCCTACAACATAAAAACAGTTTATATTATCACATGTACAGTCTTGTACAGTGGGCCCTACAACATAAAAACAGTTTATATTATCACATGTACAGTCATGTACAGTCTTGTACAGTGGGCCCTACAACATAAAAACAGTTTACATTATCACATGTACAGTCTTGTACAGTGGGCCCTACAACATAAAAACAGTTTACATTATCACGTGTACAGTCTTGTACAGTGGGCCCTACAACATAAAAACAGTTTATATTATCACATGTACAGTCTTGTACAGTGGGCCCTACAACATAAAAACAGTTTATATTATCACATGTACAGTCATGTACAGTCTTGTACAGTGGGCCCTACAATATAAAAACATTTTATATTATCACATTTAATACTAGTCTTGTACAAGTTCTTAAAGATCTTGAAATATAAACACTTTTTCACATTATCACATAAATAACAAAAATTAGTAAAACATTTACCAACAGTGAACATTACAAGTTTACAATGTACGTACATATCATTTCATTCATACTTATTTTTGTGCTTATATCCAATCAAGGTTCAAGCACGCTGTCCTGGAAACACACCTCAGCTATCGGTATAGCAGTCGGTATAGTGGCCTTACACCTACCCATTGAATCATCAAAGTTCGCTATGGCTGGGTGTCGGTATCAGGCTGCGAACCCAGTATCTACCAGCCTTATGTCCGCTGGCTAACCACGACACCACTGAGGCCAGTTATGTTAAATTCACATGTATTAAAACTGTAGCAGTACTTGTTACAGGTAACGATGTAATCAATCAGAAAACCGTGCAACACTGCTGATCCTAATGGCACCACTCAATGGTCAATCAAGATAAGGAGGACAGGATACTATTTTGTCTACCAAATGGGACATCTGCATTTTATTGGATGTAGACCTGCATTTACAGAGGTAAGTCATATGAGCCATGTTTTTCATTCTTAATTCTTTAAGGGCTGCCAATTTGGCAGGTATGTGATGTATGAATTAATTATATTACAGAGATAGTGTTGTATGTATACGATACATTAAATTGTAGCTACTTGACATTATAACTATGATAAAAACAGAAGTACAGTCAAACCTGTGCTAGTGGCCACCTGTATTCAGCGGTCACCTGCCTTAAGCGGCCATTTCGTTCCCTCCCAAACGATTTATAATGTAAATGCACCTGTCCAACGTGGCCAGTGGCCACCCAAATCGGATCCCAAATTGTTAAAATACCTGTATTAAGCAGCCACAGTAAATGTTTACTATTATATAAAAGGGATATTTAACAACAGCGATAAAGTGCAGCAAATAACCGATCTTCACACCTTCAGGAATACTAGTACCCATTCAGTCCCAACATCTCTACTGTGTATGACAATGGAATGCATTTAATTGCCTCTGGGCAGGCTATGCTTGACATTTGTAGGTTCACTTACTATGACAATACACCGCATGATGTAGAAATTAAATAATTAAATGGAAAGAGAAAACAAACTTGTTGGCAACAGTTAATTTAATACATTCCACTTGCAGTTTTTGCTGAAGGAGGCGACATGACAAAAGTTTATTTATAGTAAACTCTGAAGCACACATCCGTTAATTAGCAGTACAGATGCTAAAACAAGAAACAACAAATGTTTTAAAGACTATAATTATGTCGCAACCTGTCTTAAGCGGCCTTGTGCGACTGCTTAAGACAGGTTTGACTGTAGTTTGCTTTGTTTAATGACACCATTAGAACACGTTGATTTATTAATTATCGGCTACTGGGTGTCAAACATTTGGTAATTCTGACATATAATCTTAAGAGAGGAAACCTGCTACATTTTTCCACTAGTAGCAAGGGATCTTTATATACACAGACAGGATAGCACATACAAAGGTCTTTGATAAACCAGTTATGGTTCACTGGCTGGAGCGAGGATAGTCCAGACCAAGCATACGTCCGGCGAGTGTTTCACCACCAAGCTACATCCTGCCCCTACAAGGATAATGCACCTTAAGATGCCTGCTTAAAACAGGATTGACTGAACATCAGAACAAGCAAGAAACAGTCATGTACCATTGTAACCAATCAACGATTACAATTGAAAATCGATTGGTTTGGCTCTACCAATGTGATGATCGATTATAAAAATCTGTAAGTGACTATGGGTGAAAATGTTAACTGTAATTGTTCCTCCAGGGCCTGTACTTATAAAACTTTTAGTCCCGAATCAATCTCTAATGACGTCACATGCTTACAATTTGTATGGCATTGTCAGACATTAGTGTATCTATTAAGAGTCTCGAGTCTGGACTCCAAAAGTTTTATAAGCACCAGGCCAGGTTGGATGATGGAATTGATGCAAGTATGTTATATCGATATTTGTTTTCATGTGTACATAAAGGATGGATATTAAATAGTGATTGAACATAAGATTTGCTATTTTTAAGTCTACCCAATGAATACAATGATGAGGGATGTGTTCGATTCTAGTTCTCATTGCTGCGTACACGGACACGCTTTATATTGGATGTGGTGCTGTTTTGCATAGAGTAACATTACACAGTAAGTCGTTAGGCGAGCAGCATTGTACATGCTTATATAGAGTCAAGGCTTGAACTTAAAAATTGCCATGGGTGGAAGAGCCCACCAATGGCAATTTTGACCCTGCTCACAGTAATTTTTTAAAAAGCTGTATGTAGATATATTTCAAATGTATAAATGTTATATATTGGCAGATAATGTACACCAGGAGTATATATTTGGCCATTGTTAAGGAGTTTTACCGACAGCACTTTTGTCACGACCTACATAAATATATACCTTAATGACAGCAATTACCGTTGTTGCCGTATTAAGTTTTGAGCCCTGTATATAGTTTTTTAATGGGATAGTACATTCCCTGAAGGAAGTGTTTTTTTAAAATAAGAATAGTGGTACAATAACTAAATTTTGACCCCTGCATTTTTGTACAGCATCTTATTAACAGCTATTTCTTAGAAACAACAGGGATTGTAGTTGCACAACACACCTGGTTCTCACCACTAGGGATATTTGGAAAAAATATAAGTCCAGTAAAGCAACTGCATTAGAAGCCATCCAATATTTTGAACTGATGGAGGCCCTAATGAAAGTTTGTTTTGTTTAACGACACCACTAGAGTGCATTGATTAAATAATCATCGGCTATTGGATGCCACACATTTGGTCATTCTGATACGTAGTCATCAGAGAAACCCGCTATATGTTTCCTAAATGCAGCAAAGGATCTTTTATAAGCACTTTCCCCACAGACAGGATAGCACACACCATAGCCTTTGATATATCAGTCGTGGTGCACTGGCTGGAACGAGAAATAGCCCAATGGGCCCATCGACTGGGATCAATCCCAAACCAACCGCACATCAAGCGAGTACTTTACCACTGGGCTACGTCCCGCCTGGCCCTAATGAAGTCCGTCCCATCATCCTACAAAAATGTTTTCTGTAAATAGCCTATTGTCCGAACCAAATTGTTAACAACTACAAAAAATTACTCTCCTACCTTTAATTGCCGTTAGATTTCCTCTAAAGTTTTTCCAGACACAAATCGCAAAAAAACACAATAGAAATATACAGATTTCACACACGAGTGCAACAATGTCGCCGATATAGTCTTTGCTGAGATTGCATAGGACAAAATACATGCAGTTTTCTGCCGTCTGCCATGTTACTTGTTTATGGAATACTCTTCAAGAGGGGTGAAAGCCTCCAAAGTATGTGACACAATTAATATGAAATCAATGATCTCTAGTGGTATCATTAAAAAAATAATAATAATAATAATTAAAAAATAATAATAAATAATATGACGTCATCATGTTTGCTTTTATATCATAACATGTTATGACGTTATTAGATTAAGTCCTATCCTTTCACCCCTTTTGAAGAATATTAAAAAAAAAGTCAAAATGGCAGCTGGATCAAATTACATGCTTTTTCCGTATGCGCTCTCAGCGAAGTCTATAGGTGACATAGTTATCATCTGGTATGTGGAATCTGTGTCATTGTAATGTTTTTTTCAAGATTTCTGTCTGGACAAACTTTGGAGGAAATCTAACGGCAATTAAAGGTAGGAGAGTAATTTTTCGTAGTTGTTAACAATTTAGTTCGGACAATAAATTCTGACATTTTAAACAGTAGTTTTCTTACTATAAAATATCAAAATATTAAACAAATATGTAAATTAATTTCCACGATTTTAGGGTAAGCCATTTTTTTACCATGTGGCACAAACCCTGCTAATTCATATCAATGTTTGTAAAAATGAAGAAAATCTGTTTCTTTTTTGCTCAGTATATCAGTTTATTACTGCAAACTCCATAATTGACTTAAGTTTTGATAATTACAGATAATTATGGGATTAGCCATGTGGACATTGGACACAGTATAATTACTATAAAGGGTTAATGGTTTAAGCTAAGTGGGGCGTCGAGTTCGGAGCCAGCTTAAATCAATCATGTTCATTGTTTTATACACCATTTCTGCTTTGATAAAAATGTGTAGAAGACCTTTAATGACCATAGGGAAAATAGCTATTTGTGTTAAAATATTTAAAAATCACAGTGACGTGGATAAAAATTAACAGTGTTTTGGTTACACCACAAAATTATATGAAGTGCGTGCTGTGCGGTCAGCAGTCTACGATTTTGAACAACAGAATTTGAACTTTAGGGGCAAAAAAATAATAATCCTACTACGCCGTCAACATTAATGTGTTGACATAAACGAGTAAACTGTAAATATATAATCTGTATTCTTTATAACCTATCAAATAACTCACCACAGAATTAGAAGTTGCCATATTTTGAAATCAAATGATGGCAAACTACTAATAAACCTTGCACAGATTTCTCCAGCAAGTGGGCTTCGTGGAAGCCAACGTGCTCTGCCACTGTCTGTCTTTTATACCCAATAATAAACCCTACAGCAGTATAGGGGGGTCTGTGTATTGCTCAAATTGATATACTTCCGAGGAATTGATAAAATCGCGCGAGAAGACACGAACATTTACGAGATGTCAATATGACATTTGACACGCATGTGTTCATATTTTTGAGGAAGTGTTGTCGCTTCCAATCATGTAACTTGCATTTACGGGTTATTTCTATGACAAAACAATCGGCTAGCAGCATGGCAAATTATCCAATAGGTCAAAATATGTATTCACAAACAGATGTCAATAAATAGCAAAATAATAACAATAGTATACGTGACATCGGGATCGGCCATCCAAAGACTAGTTTAAAAACTTTATTGGTCTAAAAATAAGTGTTACGGCCGTCGTGTATATAACCTTGAACAAAGACTTATTCTACTTTAAGTTGTTCGACCTCTCTAATGACATTGGCACTTGTTAAATATTGTTACCAGTATATAAATTATAATTATGCAAGGATATTGTATCCATTGTAACATGTCTTGTTTTTGTTTGGGTTTTTTTGTTATTGTGCATGTCTGTATAATTCATATATTAGAATCTATATGGAAATAAATGATTGATTGATTGATTAATTGATTGCATCGGTACTGATACCTGGCTAAATATAGGCTACGGCCGCCAGGTATATAGCCAGGCCTTCGTTACTGGGGTATATACACGGCAAAAAGCGGCGAATGGATACATGTTTGATGCTGACCATGTGATACTGGAACCCGCCCAATATACATTGGTTAGGGAACTGCCACAACGTACAAGTGATACACAGACTACGACTTAATTACAGCAGTCAATTAACTCAGATTAACACCTACATCTTGTAAACAACCAGGTGGACTCTGGATTCGTGGTGATACCGGGACCCGCTCTAGCCTTAATTAGTCTACCGCAACGAATTAACTCAGATTAACACCTACATTTTGTCGACAACCAGGCCCCGTGCTTATAAACCTTAAAGTCTAGACTTTAATAAAGTCCAGACTTTAACGTCATGGCAACGCCATTCAAATAGCATTACGTTAAAGTCTGGACTTTAATAAAGTCTAGACTTTAAGTTTTATAAGCACGGGGCCAGGTGGAATCTTGATTCGTGGTGATACCGGAACCCGCACTAGCTTGGGGATTGCCACATTGTACGAGTAATACACAAACTAAGACTTAATTAGGCTACTGCAGCCAATTAACTCAGATTAGCATCTACAGATTGTGGACAACCAGGTGGAATTTTGATTTGTTTATTCAATGGATAATTTGCAGGAGAACGATCCAAGGAGAATAGGCTGCGTATCTTACCAGAGCCTCGCGGAAATTCCCTTTTTTTTTTCTTTTTCTTTTTTTTATTATCCCACTATCCCCCTTTCCTTTCTCTCCTTTGAATTCCATTTCATTTCTTCCCAATCTTGCAACACCTCCTATCTTTCAACTTCTTTTGCTGTCCACCTCCACATCCTAGTCCTTGTCTCTCCAACCGCGACAGGTGCTTGTCTCTTGCGGCTATATGTGTAACACCTGCCATTCCCCATCAGCTTTTAGCTGTGGGATTAGTCTGACCACTTCGGGGAGTGTTCAGTAGATACTTCTGGCATTGTTAAGAGGCACTTGTAACCACCTACTATGCATCCCTACTACCGGCGGTCGTTAGTTAGTGTCATGGGTCAGACCAGCTTTATTAGCGGCAGAGGACGAGGATGCCAGGTGGGTGCAGAAATTCCCATTCTTACCTTTACAGGAGAAAGTCAATATCCCATGTCATTAACTAGTTAACTTATTCTCTATGTCTATGCAATATCTACAGTATAATCGTGGGGAGTGACAATACAAATGTAAATTATATGCAGTCTAAAACTAGATTAAATCAAATTATTTCTTAAATTATTTGCCCGAATTAAAACATTTTCAAGGTTATTGAGCTCTTTAATATTGTCAATACTTAGAAGTTAGTTTGTGGTTTTTTAACATCTTTTACTTACCAAATTCTATATTTCAGTTATGAGCCAACTGTTTTAATAAAGGCACCCAACTTGCACAATATACGTCTGATAGCTCGGGGACTGCTACCAATACACAATGTAATTACCCCAGCCAATTCACATAGATGAACACCTACTGAATGTAGACTGACGGAATTTTGTTTTACTAACTCAACTCGCACAATATACGTCTGATAGCTCGGGGACTGCTGCCAATACACAACCTACCTCGGCCAATTCACATAAGTTGTATAACTTAAAGCAATAAAGAACATGATAGCTTAGAGACTGCTACTAATTCACATACGTTTCATTTCATTTCAACTTATTTTCGTGCTTATATTCAATTAAGGTTCAAGCACGCTGTCCTGGGCACACACCTCAGCTATCTGGGCTGTCTGTCCAGAACAGTGGGTTAGTTGTTAGTTGGTTAGAGGTTAGTGAGAGAGAAGAGGGTGTAGTGGCCTTACACCTACCCATTGAGCCCTTAAGAACTCGCTCTGGGTGGAAGCCGGTAACGGGCTGCGAACCCTGTACCTACCAGCCTGTAGTCCGATGGCTTAACCACTGCGCCACCGAGGCCGGTTTCACATACGTAGTCTTAAAGCATGAACTTGATAGCTCGGGCGGGCGGGACGTAGCCCAGTGGTAAAGCGTTCGCTTGATGCGCGGTCGATCCTCGTCGGTGGGCCCATTGGGCTATTTTTTGCTCCAGCCAGTGCACCACGACTGGTACATCAAAGGCCGTGGTATGTGCTATCCTGTCTATGGGATGGTGCATATAAAAAAATTCTTTGCTGCTAATCGAAAAGAGTAGCCTATGAAGTGGCGACAGCGGGTTTCCTCTCTCAATATATGTGTGGTCCTTAACCATATGTCCGACGCCATATAACTGTAAATAAAAAGTGTTGAGTGCGTCGTTGAATAAAAAATATTTCCTTCCTTGATAGCTCGGGGACTGCCTACCTCGGCCAATTAACATACGTAGTCTTAAAGCATGAACTTGATAGTTCGGGCACTGCTATCAATACGCAATCCCGCTGTCGGCCAATTCACATTAGTTGTATAACTTCACTGAAGCAATAAAGAATTTGATAGCTTGGGGACTGTTACCAACCTACCTCAGCCAATTCACATAGCTTAACAACACCACTAGAGCACATTGACTAACTAATCATCGGCTATTGGGTGTCAAACATTTGGTAATTCTGACTCGTAGTCATCAGAGGAAACACGCCACATTTTTCCTAATGCATCTTTTATATGCACTTTCCCACAGACAGGAAAGCACATATCACGGCTTTTGACCAGTTGTGGTGCACTGGTTGGAACGAGAAAATTACCGCTACCAATACACAGCGTAATTACTTCAGCCAATGCACACCTAATGAATGCAGACTGACGGAATCTTGTTTTACTAACTCAACTCGCACAATATACGTCTGATAGCTCGGGGACTGCTGCCAATACACAGCCTACCTCGGCCAATTCACATAATTTAACAACTACTGAGTGGAGACTGACGAAATCTTGTTTTACTGCTGATCCAATCGGTAATTTGTAAAACTTTGTTGAAGGGGAGCAATGGCGTAGCCAGGATGTTATATGGGAGGGTAGGCGCGGATGCAGGATTTCTGAAGGGGGGGGGGGGGGGGTAGGAGGGTCCAAATGTGATGACTGATCTCTCTTTTTACACAGAACAGTTAATATAATCACGTTTAAAGGTTATGGTCGGTTTTCAAAGGGGGGGGGGTCCGGACTCCTGGACCCCCCTGGATCCGCTACTGGAAGAGGAGTACCGACATTGGGGGAGGGGGACAATTAATAAGTTATGTTACCTGGCGACAGGGAAATATATAAGGTGTTGGGGCCACAAGCGTACGGGATCCCATTTTTGTAGGAGGGCAGGCAGATTTTTGCCCGAATTAAACGAATATTCCCGAATCTGGATAACAACATTTATTCATATTAGCTTTACTGTCAAACAGCTATATAGGGTTGGGAACGAATCACAACGCATTTTTACAGGGATTACAACAAATGTTTCGTGCAGAATGATGGAAATACATGGTAAAAAGATCTCCGGTGAGCACATTTTCCTCAAATTTTAAGATTTGCTCCAGCATTACGGGAGCAGTTGCCCCCTCTAGCACTGGGGGGGGGGGGGTTGCCCCTCCCACACCGGCTCCCCGTTTCGTACGCTTATATGGAGGGGTGTGTGTGTAAGGCGGGTGATATTGTCCCCATGATCCCCGCTGGCTATGAAAGGGGCAATACACGATACAAAGCTATTCTGTACCGGGCTGTTTCTCCAATTGATCCATGGAGACTCAGTCTTTTACATTTATTTCCCCCAAGTTACTTCAAATTGTGTACTAAGCCTCAAAAAGAAGGGTAGAGATATACTAATATATAAAACTCGGTAATGTTTCTGTAAAGTTATTGAGGTTGTTCTGATTAAAATGTGTAAGTGCTTTTTAAAATTAGGAAAAGAATACCAATAGCTTTAGGTGAATGTCGTAGAGTTCCTTTACAGCTTATTTACACTACCAGAGCTGCTAAACATTGGTGCAACTTCAACTGAATGAAAACCGCCTTCCCTGTTATAAAATAAGTGTTATAAACTATGTATGTTATGGACACTTGATGAAGCAGTATGTACCACATGGGTTACACATATTAAAGATATTCGTTTTAGATGAGGCTTTGGTTATGTTTGGATTGCTCAGGATGTTGGAGATGCTGCGAAATTGTTTATAGTTAAATTTAGACACCAATTGTTTTATAATCTCCAACAAAAGTGGTGTTCTTTTACCATTTTATCCAATACTTTTTATTATAAGCATTATAAGTCATTATTAAATGTAGAACGTTATCTCATTTACAAATTCCTAGCTTATCTTGGAGTAATATATACTCTTCAAAAAAAGAAACGCAAAAGGGTACAAATGGGTTATAACTCCGATTTTATGTTTCCTACCGGTTCATGCTTTGTGAATATAAGGTCATTGCATGTCCCAAACACATTCCCACGGTTACATTCGATAAAACGCAGCTACTGTACAATAAAGTTCCAAAATGTGAATATTCGCAAAAACGCAGCCACGTGCAAACTATGTCACCACTGCACGTGCGTTGTCTGCACGTGCAACATGAACACCGACAGTATAAAAGTGCAGGGTGTTCGCTTGCCTAGCCTCTGTATCTGGCCGACAGTTGACAATCCAGGACATGCCACGTCTCAGTGAACCGCAGAGAAACAATGCCATCGGCCGACTAGACGCAGGCGAATCCAGAACGGCCGTTGCCAGGGCATTCCATGTGTCCCCAAGCACCATCTCCAGACTGTGGGACCATTACCAGCAACATGGATCAACACGTGACCTCCCTAGATCCGGTCGACCACGGGTCACTACCCCCGGGCAGGACCGCTACATCCGGGTACGCCACCTTCGGGAACGATTGACTACTGCCACCTCCACAGCCGCAGCAATACCAGGTTTGCGCAGGATATCCGACCAGACCAGACCGTACGGAACTGCCTACGTGAGGTAGGAATTCGTGCCAGACGTCCAGTTCGAGGTGTCATCTTAACACCACAACACCATCGACTCCGACTGCAGTGGTGCCAGATTCATCGACAATGGCCTCAACTGCGATGGAGACAGGTGTGGTTCAGTGACGAGTCCCGATTTCTGCTCCGACGTCATGATGGAAGATGTTGCGTGTATAGGCGTCGTGGTGAACGTTATGCGGCAAACTGCGTGCAGGAAGTGGACAGATTCGGCGGGGGTAGTGTCATGGTGTGGGCAGCCATCTCACACACTGGCAGAACCGACCTGGTCCACGTGCAGGGCAACCTGAATGCACAGGGCTACACTGACCAGATCCTCCGGCCACACATCGTTCCAGTTATGGCCAACGCCAATGCAGTGTTCCAACATGACAACGCCAGGCCTCACACAGCACGTCTCACAACGGCTTTCCTACAGAACAACAACATTAATGTCCTTCCTTGGCCATCGACATCACCGGATTTGAACCCAAGTGAGCATCTATGGGACGAGTTGGACCGACGCCTCCGACAGCGACAACCACAGCCCCAGACCCTGCCCGAGCTGGCAGCAGCCTTGCAGGCCGAGTGGGCCACCATCCTCCGGAACGTCATCCGTACTCTGGTTGCTTCAATGGGCAGGCGGTGCCAGGCAGTTGTCAACACACGCGGAGGTCACACCCGGTATTGACTCCAGATGACCTTGACCTTGGTGGTGTGTCCTATCACTTACTCACAATGGACTAGAGTGAATTGTGAACAATCCTGCAACATTTGGTAATTATCGGACTCACCATTCAATAATTAAATCAATTCTCCAAATGTTACGACAATGTGGTTTTGCGTTTCTTCTTTTGAAGAGTATATATAAGATTCAGATATACAGTGAAACCCCTCTAAACCAGACACCCTTGGGACCAAGACAAATGTCCAGTTATATGAGGGATCTGGTTTAGAGAGGTTAAGTTCTGTCTTAGTTTTTAAAAAGGGACTCTGTAATGCGTCCAGTTTTTAGGGAATTCTGGTTCACAGAGGGTCCGGTCTTGAGAGGTTTCACTGTAGTAACTTTAGACCTGCTTTGACCAAGGGAGCTATAACAATAGAGCCTGTACTGAAACACTGTCTGGATGAACAACTGGGTGAGTAATGCTATTTTAGTCACCAATGTTGTTGTGGGTTTTTTTTTAAATTTTACATAAAGATATAAAGATTTTTTTTTTTAATTTCTTTTCTTTTTACATAAAGCTAAAATGCTAAATTTTAAGTATAAAAATTAAATTAAAAATGTTTACTGACCGTTATGAGGTACAAATTAATTTGTATACAATGTTGTTGGCTGTTCAAGAAATTAACATATGCGGCAGCCAGAAAAAAACAACAACCAAAGTTGTATATTTTGTTTATGCTCTTTTATTTACAGTTTCTTCACAGTATATTATATATAGAGTTTCTTCACAGTATAATATATATATAGAGTTTCTTCACATAGTATATTATATATATAGTTTCTTCACAGTATATTATATATAGTTTCTTCACAGTATATTATATGTAGAGTTTCTTCACATAGTATATTATATACAGTTTCTTCACACAGTATATTATAATTATATAATTTCTCTTCACACAGTATATTATATATATTTTTTCACACAGTATATTATATATATAGAGTTTCTTCACACAGTATATTATATATAGAGTTTCTTCACACAGTATATTATATAGTTTCTTCACACAGTATATGATATATAGAGTTTCTTCACAGTATATTATATATAGTTTCTTCACACAGTATATTATATATAGTTTTTTCACACAGTATATTATATATAGAGTTTCTTCACACAGTATATTATATATAGTTTCTTCACACAGTATATTATATATAGTTTTTTCACACAGTATATTATATATAGAGTTTCTTCACACAGTATATATATATATAGTTTCTTCACACAGTATATTATATATAGTTTCTTCACACAGTATATTATATATAGAGTTTCTTCACACAGTATATTATATATAGTCTCTTCACACAGTATATTATATATACTTTCTTCACACAGTATATTATATTTATATTTAAATTAATAATACAAGCAATGATCAACTTATTCCAAGGTACATAACTGTATCTGAAAAAATTGGTTCTGCCCGATGTTATTTGGTATAGTGCTATCTACAATTTCAGACACATTGATGATGTCTATTTTATAAATCACAACTGCCGCAAGCTTGTAGCTGTTATACAGACTAGTGACGATAGAAGTGTGCTTTGACAATATTGTTATGGCCCATGTCATAAAGATAGCATGAAATAATAAGGTCATTGTGAAACCGTTTATTCTAAACCATGGGGATAATATACAACATGAAGTCCAACATATGTATTGCAGTAGGTCTTCAGCCACAGGTTAAATATCAAATTGATTTCATTTTTGAATTCTGTGATTTCCCGTTACCTAGCCGTCTCATATTAAACCATGATAACCATTTCCGCCGGTCCTTGTCGGTCTTTCCTGATGGAAACGGTAGCTCATTACTTTCCACTGATGGTTCAGGAAATGGTAGCACATTGCTTTCCACTGATGGTTCAGGTAATGGTAGGTCGTTGCTTTCCACTGATGGTTCAGGAAATGGTAGCACATTGCTTTCCACTGATGGTTCACGCTACAGCAAGAAGTAAAAAAAAGAAAAAAATAATAATAAAAAATACTACTACTACATAGCTAAGCTCACAGTTAAAGCTGATGAGAAACTGAAAGTGTGGACAGGATGGTTACAAGAGATAAGCACCTGTCATGATTGGAGAAACAAGGCCTGGGATGTGGAGGTGGACAGTACACACAGCTAAGATTGGTTAGAAATGAGATGGAATTCAAAGAAGAGAAAGTAATATAATATAGGAAACAGTTGGGATAAGAGAAAACAAGCATTCTAAGAGTATTGCTAAAGCAATACATGTCCCCTAATTTTCATATCTCCTAATTTCAAGGGCCATAACTCTGTCAAAAATGGGCAAATCCCCATAAGGTCAAACTTGATCTATAGCTCTACATGATAAAAGCTATACAAAAATTTCAAAATATGTGAGACAGAAAAACAGACATACAGATGGACAGCGACAAAACTTATAGTCCTTTCAGTGGGACCAATAGGGGACTAAAAAAAAACCTTTTTAAAAACCCCAACCACATAACATACTTGAAACAGTAGGAATGTTTCTTTATTAATCATACCTCAGTACTTTGTTCTGGCTATTGTTAAAAACTTATAGTCCTCCAGTGGGACTGGTAAGGGACTAAAAAAAAACATTTAAAAAAACTAACTACATAACATACGACACATACACTAAAAGTAAAGCTTGAAAAGAAAGGAAAGTTTGTTTGTTAATCATACCTCAGTACATTGTTCTGGCTATTGTTAAAAACTGGTTTGGTTTAACTTTGTTTAAACAATATTTATTGCCGTTCAAAAACAGTAGTGGTCTGCTTTAACGTAACCCATTAGTTTAGCTGTGGCCTATTGGTATTATATCTAGGTTTAAGCAAAATGTATTTACCATCAAACTTGGAGTATCGAGCTTGGCTAATGTTAGAAGCCACTTGGTATTTTGTGTCATTAGTTTAATTAAAAAAAAACCATAATAATAATTATGTCATAATTCAGGAACAAAAATGAAGTCAATAAGGAAAAATGATTGGTGAATCTCTTAAGGGATAATAATGTCACATATGATATAGGTCAACCACTACACCACTGAAGCCGGTAGACTTACCATTCTGTTTTTAAACCATTTATTTGTAAGATTTTCTTCATCACTGTGAAATGTTCCTGCAATATGAAAAACATTTAAAATAAAAGAACCCATAAAAACAACAACCTCCCCTTCCCCAAACATCACGATTTTATAGCATACAATACAAGCACAGTTGAAAAATAAGGAGGAGAAACAAAATTTTAACTCTACTGCATCATAAGAAATTACAAAAGTTAAACTTTGTTTTGTTTAAGGACACTACTTGAACACATTGATTAATGAATCATTGGTTATAAACAAAGGTAAAAGATTAGATTGAATTCCAGCCCACTTCTTTTTGAAGCTATCTTAGTACTACGATATATAATAAATCTGCTGTAGGCTATGATGACATATGTCATAGCCCCCAACGCGTAGTACTAAGATAGCTTGAAAATAAGGGCCCAGGTTATGACTGGGTGAAGTTCATCATCACCTTCACTTGGTTCAGCAGCTTTGGATGCGAGTTGTTGGGCGACTAACTTCCGAGCCTTCAGTTTCCTCTGGACAGTGAAGAGTTCTCTCTTCAGCTCATACACCTGCTTAAACAGCCTAATCTGAAACTTTCTCATGTCCAAAATTAGAGGCATATCCTGCTTAATCTGTAAAAACACGCAAACAAAACATCTAAACTGAAAACTTACTACGGAAATCTGAAACATTGGAACTATCAGACAAAAACAATTTCCTACGTAAAGGAATGTTTCTTTCAATGACACCTCAGCACAGTGTAAATTACAACTATCTGTCTAATTTATTATTATACTAACAATTTGTCTAGTGTTACAGGAAACTCACAGACGTCTATGATATTCCTACCTAATGGCAGGAAACAATCTTTTATAGACACTTTCCCACGGACCAATCCTGGAGTGCTGGTTGAGATGGGGAAAACCGGGGGAAGAGATCTTTTATACACACTTTCCTACGGACATAGCGCTGGCTAAGATGGGAAAACCCCCAGTTGGGGATCAATCCTATTGTCCATTGCACTACAGGCCCAAACTACAAACATGCTGACCTCAATTAAATTAAAATAACTTTAAATGCATTTCTGAATATTGACAACTCAACAGCAGCTGTTAATGACAGTACTGGGCTATATAGCCCTGTGTGAGTACTGCTAAAGCAATACACATCCTCTATCAAAGACCACAAATGTTCATATCGCCTACGGTAAATGGCCATAACTGTAAAACATGTATAAACTGCATGTTAAACAGTTATGGCCCTTGATTAAATCCCCATAAAAGTCAAACTTGATCTGCACATGATAAAACTATATAAGAAATTTCAGTTCCATATCTTGAAGCAATGCGAAAAAACAA
Organism: Gigantopelta aegis; assembly: GCF_016097555.1. Classification (NCBI taxonomy): domain Eukaryota; kingdom Metazoa; phylum Mollusca; class Gastropoda; order Neomphalida; family Peltospiridae; genus Gigantopelta; species Gigantopelta aegis. The sequence goes on from NC_054702.1 coordinate 14,501,151, forward strand.
ACAATCGGAAAACTATGTGGAACAGATGGACAGATAGACATACACACGGACAGAAGGTCGGAGACAAAACCTGCAGTCCCCTCAGGTTGGACTGGTAGGGGACTAATAACTGTGTGTGTTCGCTATTAACTGTCTTAATACAACAAACATATCTACTGCCATTCTTTAAAGGAGGGGACAATTAAGACATTTGGCCTGGTATGCATATTCAACGATATATAATGCACATTACTGCTTAATATCAACAAGTATAATTGTATAGTTAAGTAATAAAATGGTTAAATGTGACGGCTATTATATATAACGGGTGCAGCCATTTTGTACAATCCCAGTGAATACACCCTCTGGCAAGCTGGTGGTTACATAATACCTAATGTGTCACATCAGGAATTATTCTTCGAACTGAAGAAACAAAACATTTTTGCGGATGCATCGCAATGTTCTTTAATAATAACCATCCCAGTAAGCCATCAACAATTATATATACTCTTCAAAAGAAGAAACGCAAAACCACATTGTCGTAACATTTGGAGAATTGATTTAATTATTGAATGGTGAGTCCGATAATTACCAAATGTTGCAGGATTGTTCACAATTCACTCTAGTCCATTGTGAGTAAGTGATAGGACACACCACCAAGGTCAAGGTCATCTGGAGTCAATACCGGGTGTGGCCTCCGCGTGTGTTGACAACTGCCTGGCACCGCCTGCCCATTGAAGCAACCAGAGTACGGATGACGTCCCGGAGGATGGTGGCCCACTCGGCCTGCAAGGCTGCTGCCAGCTCGGGCAGGGTCTGGGGCTGTGGTTGTCACTGTCGGAGGCGTCGGTCCAACTCGTCCCATAGATGCTCACTTGGGTTCAAATCCGGTGATGTCGATGGCCAAGGAAGGACATTAATGTTGTTGTTCTGTAGGAAAGCCGTTGTGAGACGTGCTGTGTGAGGCCTGGCGTTGTCATGTTGGAACACTGCGTTGGCGTTGGCCATAACTGGAACGATGTGTGGCCGGAGGATCTGGTCAATGTAGCCCTGTGCATTCAGGTTGCCCTGCACGTGGACCAGGTCAGTTCTGCCAGTGTGTGAGATGGCTGCCCACACCATGACACTACCCCCGCCGAATCTGTCCACTTCCTGCACGCAGTTTGCCGCATAACGTTCACCACGACGCCTATACACGCGACATCTTCCATCATGACGTCGGAGCAGAAATCGGGACTCGTCACTGAACCATTGTCGATGAATCTGGCACCACTGCAGTCGGAGTCGACGGTGTTGTGGTGTTAAGATGACACCTCGAACTGGACGTCTGGCACGAATTCCTACCTCACGTGTGGAGGTGGCAGTAGTCAATCATTCCCGAAGGTGGCGTACCCGGATGTAGCGGTCCTGCCCGGGGGTAGTGACCCGTGGTCGACCGGATCTAGGGAGGTCACGTGTTGATCCATGTTGCTGGTAACGGTCCCACAGTCTGGAGATGGTGCTTGGGGACACATGGAATGCCCTGGCAACGGCCGTTCTGGATTCGCCTGCGTCTAGTCGGCCGATGGCATTGTTTCTCTGCGGTTCACTGAGACGTGGCATGTCCTGGATTGTCAACTGTCGGCCAGATACAGAGGCCAGGCAAGCGAACACCCTGCACTTTTATACTGTCGGTGTTCATGTTGCACGTGCAGACAACGCACGTGCAGTGGTGACATGGTTTGCACGTGGCTGCGTTTTTGCGAATATTCACATTTTGAAACTTTATTTTACAGTAGCTGCGTTTTATCGAATGTAACCGTGGGAATGTGTTTGGGACATGCAATGACCTTATATTCACAAAGCATGAACTGGTAGGAAACATAAAATCGGAGTTATAACCCATTTGTACCCTTTTGCGTTTCTTTTTTTGAAGAGTATATTATTTTTCAATACAAAATAAACCACCATTGTCAAAGTGTTGAAATAACTATTATGTTTTGTACATAAATTAACCCATGTACTGAAATAATAATCAGAGTGTTTTCTTGGTCAATTGGTCTTTTCTTTCCGTGGCCTGTACCTGTGGTTCCTGATTGGCAGGTGTATATTTAAACGGTCGCCCAGACACAGTGTCTAGACACACTAAAAAGACGTGCCTCTTTTATTAGAATCACAAGGTATTGTCTGATAGCCGTGCGGACGCCCCTCAAATCGTAATGGACATTAACATTTTATTACTGTAAGTAATTCTGTAAAACACTTGATTAAGTAGACTTTTCCATCTAAAATCACAAACTGACCAATTACGTCGTCCCAAAGAAAAGAAAAGTATCACTTGGGTATCATGAGTGGTCGTTTTTGCTTGAACGTACCCTACCAATAGGCCTAATAATATGCATTTTTTCTTTGGATTTTTTTAAAAAAGAAAAATACTATAACTCCATTTCGTTCTATTGATGGAAATTGAAATATATTTAGTTAAATAGTTTAATATACTATCAAGTCATTTATGTTGTTTTACAAGTCAGGTTGATGAAAGCGAAGCGCCTTGTCGTAAATTAGAGCGTTTGTTTACACTGTGCATAGAGGAGATGGACGGAGCTGACGTCACTTCGCCCCAAGCTATACCACCGGATGTCACAAAAACGAAACAAAATGGCTGCCCCCAGTTAGCAGGAATAATCATGTTTTTTTATTAACTCTAAAATTACGTATTTTTCATTTGTTAGTGTCAGTACGTGTTGGTGGTCCGGGTATGCATCTTTCCAACACATAAGGCTATTGTTTGAGTTGACCCTACCTTTAATAGACTGATACACTCAAACGGCTGTTTTGTGCACTGAACGGTAAATTAATAATTTTTTACATGCATTAATAAATGTATCTAAAGGATATTGAAGAGTGGAAATGTTATTGGAAGAAAAATAATGTTATCTATTCGAAACAGTTAAATTATAAAAACATACTAGTATATACTACCCTAGTTTTAACATGAAAAAATGGAAACTAAGTTTGGTTAATCTACAAATTTGTAACACATTTTTATATAATTACAATAGAATAAAACAAGATTCTGTGACGTTGAATTGTGAAAAACCTTAAAAACAGACTAGAGCTCGTCTCCATAACCGTTATTTCTCAGATGTACGTGCATTTTTGAAAATATGAAAAATGCATTTCGTGGTATTAAAAACATCAGGATGACCAGAAACACTTCGAATGTATGGAAATGGATATCTAAACAATAAAATTTAAGTAATGTATGATTTCATTTATCAAAAACAGCTATAATAGTAAAAATTATATCGTAGTGTTTAATAACCAAGGTCTGTCACATTAAAGTGCTGTGCCAGATGTATGATGTATTGAGCTATATCAATCAAGATATTATTTAATATGATTAGAATTTTTTTTTTTTAAAGTAAAAAAATTATATACCAGTATATTTACCATTTAAAAATATTCCCCTGAAAAACAGAACCAGCTGAATTCGTTTCGGGAATTTCCATAAGATTTGATCCGTGACGTCACGAAGGGAACTCCTTTCGATAGTCAGCGCCATTGTTCATTGCTTCTTTTGTGTTTATTATGGTTAAACGGCGTGTTGTTGCCGGCTGTAGCAATACAAAAGCCGATAAATTTAGTCTTCACGCATTTCCTAGTAATGTTGCTGTGAGAAATCTGTGTGTGAATTTGATTAAAACAACGTGGAAATACTGGACAGGAAGAAAATGCCGGAGACCATTGCGACAGCAGACACTTTAGTTTCGATTCGTCTGAACTGGCTTGCTACGGGAATACCATGTGTTATGGCGTTTAAAAAAGATGCCGTACCAACAATTTTTCTGCGACACAAAACAAATGACAACAAGCCGACGCCATCCACACCGAAACGACCTTGGTGTGCATATCGTCAATGTCCCAAATTGCATTATGCTTTCAACTCCGGTCAGTTTGTTTTCTCATGCACGGTTCGTGCAATCATCGAGATCCGATTTGTTGTCGTTTGCATCTCGTTCATTTGTGAGATTTTTCTTTACAGTTCGAGAACATTAAAACAATAAAGTACAGACAAGTAAGTATCTATAGCCTAGTCCGTCCCATCCTACAAAAATGTAGGGTTTTTTTGTAAAAAGAAAAAGAAAAAAAAGAAGCTAATTTTGTATGCATCTTAGAAAACAATCGGCTCAGAAATAAATGACTTGTAAATTCCATAGTATGAAAAAAGGCGTTCCCTGTAAAACAGACTATAAATACATTAAATTAATTTTACTATACCTCCCACAGAGAAAACCTTTTTTCATACTATGGAATGTGTTATAAGTTATTTATTTCTGAGCAGACTGTTTTCACAACTGCACACAAAAAAATAGTACTGTTTTGTTATATCCAAAACACTTTTACTTTTTTTTTTACGTCAAACTAAACTGAAATTATTCACACAAAAAACCATCTTCATAGATGGATGGGACGGACTAAAAGTCGTTTTTGTTTATTTTTTAAAATTAAAATAAGTTATTTATTTCTGAGCAGACTGTTTTCACAACTGCACACAAAAAATAGTATTGTTTTGTTATTTCCAAAACACTTTTACTCTTTTTTTTTTTTTTACGTCAAACTAAACTGAAATTATTCACACAAAAAAACATCTTCATAGAGCGATGGGATGGACTAAAAGTCGTTTTTTGTTTATTTCTTAAAATTACCGATATCGGGTCCACTTGACTCGTAGAATTCAAGAGTTATTTATCGTCTTTTCTACTACATCACAAGTATTAGAACATACAGTGTAGCAAAATAATTCGCACAAAAAGCTAAAGAACAAAACAAGAATAAAAGTTGTAAATTAGTGGTAAGCTGTCTCCACGACCATTTTCATCGTCATCTGTCAGCTGGTGGTTTGTCGGAAGATGTTCCAGGTTCAAACTGATAAGACATTATTTGTTGTGTTGCACAAATATTAGTCCAGTCGTCATTATTACACTATTCATCATCGAAAGAAGAATCGCATGATCAAGCTTGGCAGTCGCTGTCGGTCCCACTTTCGCTTGTGTTGGAAGTCATCTCGTGGTAGGTTTCTGTGAAGTGTGTTCCCTTCGTGACGTCACGGCTATTTACAGGCAAATGTTTTTACCGAGAATTTTACTCGGTCGTTTCCGGCAGTGTTCTACAGGAGTGATGTTTTAATACTTTTATGGGACATTTTCGTAATTATTGATTTACATATCGGTGTAAAATATTATTGCAATGAATTAAGAAAGCATTTAATTGTGGAATTTGAAATTTTAGTGTATGGTCTGGCACAGCACTTTAAGACTAAAACTTCATATCCATATTCCCTAAATTAAAGAGCCCAACATAACAACCTGGTGTCGTTCCACAAAGCGATCTTAGTGCTAAGATCACTTTAAGTGCTTAACAACCGTACACACCTAAGGTGATCTTAGTGCTAAGATCACTTTACGTGCTTAACAACCGTACACACCTAAGGTGATCTTAGTGCTAAGATCACTTTACGTGCTTAACAACCGTACACACCTAAGGTGATCTTAGTGCTAAGATTGCTTCGTGGAATGAGGCCCTGGTGTATACACAGAGTTGGTCCTCATTGCAGCTCACCTGTGCTTTCAGAACAGAGTCTTTGTCGAGATTTTCCCGATTTCCGATATCACTGGATATACGGCGCATCTCATTCTCGTATTGCGACACATGATGCATCACTTGAATCTGTTTGAGTTCGAGACTGTGAAGAGCAGCCAGGACACTTCGATACACAGTCGATAGGGTCCGTATCTGAGTTATCATCTGGTTCTGATAACAAAACACCCCCCAAAACACTATATTAATTCATCATTTAATACTAAATAAAATAATACTTCTGTACTTCTTTGTTTCTTTTTGTGTATCTCTAGTTTCTTTCAAATTCCTGTTGTATATAATACACTCTTTTCCTCAATTTGATTGTTAAATAAATAAATTTGTATACAAATTTTAAATATATATATGTATAATTACTATTATATTATAATTATGTAATTGTTGCCATTATATTATAGTGTGTATATAGGAGAGGGCCTAGTAAGATAGCAAACTGTATCCAATCCTTTCATTGTTTATGCAATAAAATATGAAGGGTCAAGGGAATAACCTTTGATGTTACATTTTTAGTAAGGTGATATTTTTAAATTTTAACATTTACAACTCTGCAATTGTGGAATATTTATGTCTCAGAAAGCATAATTTACCAACTCCTTTTAATGGCCTAACATAATTATTATAGGTTTTAATTTAGTATGTCATTGTGACCTTGACATACACAGCCATTAAAATACATAGGTTATTCCCATGGACTCTTCATGTACACGTATACATTACTATTATATTATAATTATGGAACTGTCACCATTATATTATTGTGTGTATATAGGAGAGGGCCTGGTAAGTTGGCAAACTTGTGCACAATCGTTTTCTTGTTTAGGTCTCACTACACAGTTGACTTCCGGGTGAGAGTTCATTCATCACCAGGGTTCGTACACCTTGGGCTGTCAAAACTTTTCCAAAACTTTCCATAGCCCACAAATCCAAATTTCCAAAACCATTTCCAAGCTAACTCAATCACAACAAAGTGTTTTTTGCAGTTTTTAGACATGTTTGTCAGAGTTAAAACTTTTGCTTTGACTAAGCTGCGTGGTATACATGTAGGATTACTAGTAATAAAAAAATTAATGTAATTTATTTTGGCGTTTTAAAATGCAGTTTTATTTTTGGAGTGGACATGACTATGATGATATGTAAGGAAGATTGCCAGAAATATGAATACAGAAGTATTGCTTCACAAAAACTTATCGTGTTCCTTTCTTCTTATTCAGTTAATAACCCATACCTTTAAAATGCCCAAAATCCTACTCCTTATGGGTTTGTGGTCTGAATTATCAGTTGGACTTCTCTGTTTTATTATTTCACAATTTACGACCTCAATTTCAAGTTTTTTTGCTTTCACAGTCTTCCTGAAACTATTAGATTTAGTCAAATCGGTGAGATTTCCTTTTTTCTCAGCAGATTCTGCCAGTTCATCAGCAGATGAAGACAGTGATTCAATATCTTTTTCTAACCGTGCTCGCTTTGTCTCTAATTCAATAATCTGCTCAAGTAGCAATTTCCTTTTTCTAGAAGCCTCACTTTCAGTTTTTTCGGTTTTCTTTTGCTCAAGGAAATGTGTGTATGTCATCCTGCCACTCTGGGAAGTCTTCCCACAAGAATATTACAGCCTACCTGTCGCTGTTCTGTCTCTGAAGCTGCTGGCATCTCGCTCTCGGCATTGGATTTGCTGGAGCCTGGTTTGGCTGTTTCAGGACTGAAGAAGTGAACAATCCTCGTGTTTGATGTGACTAGTGAATGTTTCTTCCCATTCAGGTGACTGACGACTGTGGCCTCACCCATATTTCCGATATCAAATGTTTTTAAACACAACGTACATCACGCTCTGTGACGATCAGGATCTGCTCCATCCTGACCTGCTTTCGCGAGCCAATCGTTGTACAGTTCTTTTGTTAACCACAGGTTACTGAACACACACTTTCCGGGCATTTTAAATGGAGTCAATAGGTGCAATGGTCATTCAAATCATAGATCCATCAAACTCGCAGCAAACTCGTGATGATCTGCGCAAGCGCAAGTGCAGATAGCCTGAGTTAATCTTTCGGGATCAGGCTAAAACGGAACCACTACCAAAACGGAACCATTTTCGTTGGCTAGGCTATAGCGGCACCTCATTATATCGGCTAAAACGGGGCGTTGGGTCGGGGGTAAATATTGGTGAAACAAACCAGTTTTTCATACATTTTATTTACGGCAAGGACATAATTTTCCATAACTTTTCCATAGCCAAGGTAACAAAACCTGATTTTCCAAAACGTTTAAGGTCCTGGAAAACACTGTGACGAATTTCCAAAACATTCCAAGACTTTCCAAAACGCATACGAACCCTGCATCACGGTCCACTACAGTTCCTAATTGTGACATATGTTGTGGTTCACATATTCCCTTCTAGTAAATGGGGAAGAATCAAAACAATATGTATTTTTAATGATAAGCCTTTTGGCTGGATTTTGCCCACATTATTTTGTAATATTATGCATCGACTTTTTAGAACATGGGTGTATAGCAGAAGAGACGGTAGGTGTGACTCGGTTCCTGAACAGGTGGTTTGGACTGGTATTACAGCCAGATGCAAAAAAACAAAACTAAAATGGAAATGTTATCAATTTTGAAGTAAAAATAAATGCTTAAATAATGTATGTTTGCAATGGTGTATGTTGTTAGTATCAACGAGAAACCATTGTATTGGCAATCTTCATTTGAAGTTGGGCAATTTAACATGGGTTTCAATGGCAGATGTGTAGTGAGACCTCATGCAATAAAATATGTTTTCAATGCAAAGACCTGGCTAGCTTTCTCGCGCGTGAAGTCCAGCTTGATGTTCTTGTTGGCCTCCACCAGGGCCATGATGCTTGACTTGCTGTCGTAGCTGGACAGCTGCACGTTGACGAGATCCTTGACGAGCTTCGTCAGGTCGGTTCTCAGGTGAAACACATCCTGCTCCAGCTCAGAGTTGGACTTGTCCAGCACTTCAACATCAGACCTCATCTCTTTTATCTGTTTCGTTCTCTGCATGTTCTCTACCGACTGAAAACAGGAGGTAAAAAGACAGAGAGGGAAAAATGACTTTGGATGAACTATCAGAAAAACCTTATAAGGTCTTAAAAAGTTATCAACATATCAAGTTCTTTATTACTTTAAGTTATGGCAGAGGTAGGCTGTGTATTGGTAGCAGTCCACGAGCTATCAGATGTATAATGTGCCGGTTTGTTTTGTTCAGGGGTGTAACAAATACACATGGTGGCAAATACAATACATATCACGAATATGAGGTGACGATTACGAATATGTATTCATGTCCTTGAATACAAAAGTGAAAAGGTTTTGCGTAAAGGAAGAACAGTATTTATTTATTTATTTAAAGTAAGAAACAATTAATTGTGGGTGTGTCTATTGTTTAGTCAGTGGCGTAGCGGGGGGCACAGGGGCAATGACTCCCCAATCAAACGTGTTTTCTTTCTCTCTCTTTTTTTTTTTTTAACTGTATTAAATTTGATAAAATCATACATACATAGTGTGGGTTGCACCCCTACGCCAGCCATCTTCATAAATCAAGGCTAATATTTGTTCCTTGTATTCAGCCTTGATACATGTTGTCAAGAAATCGTGCCACAAAATGCTTAAATTTCATTGGATGCGATGAGATCTGATTGCAACTAATCACAACGCTCCTTATAGATTCCCTTGTTATTGTAAACAAAGATGGCAGTGTCAGCGTCCGGCGGTTAATTTTTGATATTGCTTTCAAGATTGTCACATGTTACCGATGCTGTGAGTGGTCAGCGATATTATCGTGTAAGGGACATAATCAGTGTTACAAATTTTCTTCCAATAGAGGGCGCTAGTAGTGGATATCAGTAATCTTGACTACATGTATCAAGGCTGAATACGAGGAACGAATATTAGCCTTGATTTATGAAGATGCACGCCAGCATGTCTAGTCCAGAATCATGTTCTTTTTAAAGAACACTAACATGTCCACATTTTCACAGGAAAGTGCATCCGTTTAAGGCCATTTTGTTTTTTGATATGTATTAATTTAAAACGATACATATATTTGTATTGCCAGAGTTCTTGTTAAGCATTATACAAATTAATTTGACTTTAATCAGCTATTTACATGTTTTCATATTGAAGTTACATTGCATACACTAAAACAAATTGTAAATTAAGTGCTCGCCTGATGTGCAGTCGGTCTACGATCAATCACCATCTGTGGGCTCATTGGGCTATATCTAGTTCCAACCAGTGCACCATGACTGATGTGCAGTCGGTCTACGATCAATCACCATCTGTGGGCTCATTGGGCTATATCTCGTTTCAACCAGTGCACCATGACTGATGTGCAGTCGGTCTACGATCAATCACCATCTGTGGGCTCATTGGGCTATATCTCGTTCCAACCAGTGCACCATGACTGATTTGCAGTCGGTCTACGATCAATCACCATCTGTGGGCTCATTGGGCTATATCTCGTTCCAACCAGTGCACCATGACTGATGTTCAGTCGGTCTACGATCAATCACCATCTGTGGGCTCATTGGGCTATATCTCGTTCCAACCAGTGCACCATGACTGATGTTCAGTCGGTCTACGATCAATCACCATCTGTGGGCTCATTGGGCTATATCTCGTTCCAACCAGTGCACCATGACTGGTGTGCAGTCAGTCTACGATCAATCACCATCTGTGGGCTCATTGGGCTATATCTCGTTCCAACCAGTGCACCATGACTGATGTGCAGTCAGTCTACGATCAATCACCATAATGTGGGCTCATTGGGCTATATCTCGTTCCAACCAGTGCACCATGACTGGTGTGCAGTCAGTCTACGATCAATCACCATCTGTGGGCTCATTGGGCTATATCTCGTTCCAACCAGTGCACCATGACTGATGTGCAGTCGGTCTACGATCAATCACCATCTGTGGGCTCATTGGGCTATATCTCGTTCCAACCAGTGCACCAGGACTGGTGTGCAGTCAGTCTACGATCAATCACCATCTGTGGGCTCATTGGGCTATATCTCGTTCCAACCAGTGCACCATGACTGATGTGCAGTCAGTCTACGATCAATCACCATCTGTGGGCTCATTGGGCTATATCTCGTTCCAACCAGTGCACCATGACTGGTGTAACAAAGGCACATACCACAGCTTTTGATATACCAGCCGTGGTGCACTGGTTCTGACAGAAAGCAAGAGGTCTGTGGGCCGAAGTGGTCACTGAGTAAATTGTTGACCTCACCTACCAGATTCATAGAAGGCATGATACCCCATTTTCTGGATTGGTTGGGCAGTGATGGGGTGTCGGAATGACCAGATTTACAAATTTGTTTCTCCATGGGTCAAGGAAGCTTCCCACTAAATTTAGTTACAAATGGTTTAGAAGATCTGAAGAAATTAGTTTAAATGCATTTTTTTATATAAACAAGAGTACCGGTGAGGTACATGATACGCCCATCAAGAGATTGATGGAAAACCATATCTATATTAATGAATATGTTACGGGTATGATTAAAGTCTAATTATGTGAAATGTTTGCAATGGGATGGATGAACAGTTTGTTTTGGATCAACCACCATCCCAAGTTGTTCCTACATGCGGTTTGATGGTCTTGTATGCAAGATATGATCTGGAAAAGGATTTACTGTTATGTGCAGTACCGAGAAAAGTAGGTCAGTGACCTAGTAATAGTACGCGACACACTGCCATCCCAAGTTGTTCCTACACATGAGGTTTGATGGTCCTGTATGCATCTGTATACAAGATATGGTCTGGACAAGAAAATGTTAACAGATGGACGTACGGACAGACAGACAATGCCATATCATAATATGACCCATCATCGATGGGCATATAAAAATCAGCGTGCTCTAACTTTTTTCTTTATAAAGCTATAGCAAACTTTACTCCCACCCTGGGGACAAATCGGGGACCCAACTTTAATGACATTAACAAATTATGTAAAACCATCTGTTGACCGTTACATCATATATGCATATGAAGATTAGTCTTTTATACCAATTTTGGAAGTACAGAAAGATTTTTAAAATTGGATTAATTTTCCCCTCGGGGGTCCCTGAGGGGTCAGAATGACCAAATTCAAAAATGTGTTTTTCCATGTGCCAAGGAAGTTTCCTAGTGTGGCAGATAAGTCAAAAATCTTTCACTTTGTAATAAAAGCACCAATTTTGGCATGTGTAACCCTCTTGGGCCACTCTTATTAGAAAAAGCCTATTGGCCATTCAAAAATTCAAAATGGCCACCATTTTTCAAGATGGCATCCATTCACAACACAGAAATCCCATAACCATAAACATTGATCCTGTAGACCAATTTAGATTGTTTCCATCAAATCATGTTTTGTAAAATGCTGACATCAAATATGTAACTTTAAAATATCTCAGAAGCTTTTCTTCTTCTTTTTTGTAGCAGAATTTAAAAAAGAAAAGTCTTAGTCTGAGTTTTAGTCTTACACATGTGTAACTACATAAATTTACAATGCTTATAAACACCAGCATTTAAGAAAAACAGGCTTCGTAAATTTAGCCCCAGTATTTTAAGAGTGCTGAGATGTCGTAAAACAAAACACTCCTTTCCCTTCTTACCAGTGGATTGAGCAGATTTGCGACATCCTTCCTGACGTCCTTGAGGGCCTGTGAGATGGTGTCCAGTACGTCGCTCATCGTCCGACGGTGCTCCTCCTGGGCGATAAGGCGGCTGTTCCAGTCGTTGGCGTTCTCCTCCAGCTGGAACTGCCGTTTAGAAAACACTGCGATTTCACGCTCCACTGACTGCAGGGCCTCGGCAAGGATCCGCTGGTTCTTCATCACCTTCATCACAGTTGGGTTGGCCTGTAACAGTGTTGGACAAATGTTTGAGAAAGTCACTAGCCCTCAAACAAGCTTTGGCTAGTGTCGTATGTATTATAGTACTACAGTTGATTTTTCATTTCATTTCAACTTATTTTTGTGCTTATATTCAATTAAGGTTCAAGCACGCTGTCCTGGTCACACACCTCAGCTCTGGGTTGAAGCCAGTACCGGGGTGTGAACCCTGTACCTACCAGCCTGTAGTCCAATGGCTTAACCACTGCGCCACTGAGGCTGGTTACAGTTGATAATTTCCACTAGCCCAGAGCAATAATTCACCAGCCGGGACCAAGAGCTAGTAGATTTGTCGAACTCTGTCTGTAATCATTACACAAATCATAAATGCATGGACCATCAGTCAGGGGTCGAAATTTAATTGTTTTACCACTGAGTAGTGCATTTCCAAAAGCACTACTCGTCCGAGTATGTATGATCTTACTGAAGATACTTGTAATAAATGAAGAGTGTATTTACAACACCTGTTCAAAATAGTGCAATCAGCAAAAGTATATCTACCAGTCTACATAACTAGAATCTCAGGCTTATAGCCTAGGCATTTATCCAGGTATTCTGTGGATCCAAACATAGGCCCCTTCCCAAAAGAAAGTGGCACTAAAAATTTCCAATGTTTATACTAAAATTTCCCAATAATGTAAACCGTATTAATATTGCGACGTGTTTTTTTCGCGAATATATACCTTAGCGCATGTTCGCGATGTGTAAATTTCGCGAACGACCGATGACAGCTCAAAAAAAAAAAGTGGATAAAGACAGCTCACTGTAATTGTTATAAAGTTACTGTCTGTAAATCAATATTCTGTTATCCTAGATCAAGCAATTGTGCCTGGTACAGAGTCTATAGAGGGCATTAGGCCCTACCCACCGCACCTGTATTTGAATCACAACTCACAGCTTCAGTTGTTAACTGTTAACACCCTTTGGTAGATAAAACAATAAACGATTAGTCGCCATCGATTGAAGTTACATAAAACAATTAACGATTAGTCACCATCAAGGAGAGCTTGTGTATAGGCTGTGTCTGTTGAGTGAATCTTTTTTTGTGAATTTTATTGTCAATAAAATATTTCAAACAAAACAAATTACTTTAAGCACACTTCAAACTGGAAAATAGTGCGTGCGTATTAATTTCGCGACATAAGGTTGGATGCGAACGACGCGAAATTTATATGCACGCATTTTTTTCACGGTTTACAGTATATATATTTAATTATGTGTGTTCTAATTAATTATGTGCGTCATGTGCTGCATCATTCAGTGGCCTGAAAACATATCCCAGATATGATTAACTCGTGCTAATTTTCCCAATCCATCAGACATGACACCTTGGGGGAAAATCCTCGATAGCCACTTTGAGTGAGTGTATGTGTGTGTGTGTGTGTGTGGGTGGGTGGGGGGGGGGGGGGGCTAATTCAATATTAATGGGTGGAGTGTATACTTAATTTCGCACACACTATTATATTTGAAGTCCAGCAGATTCAGAACTCTGCCTTAATCCTATTTAACAAGTTATTAAAGTGACTGTACATGACTGTATCAGGCCAAATAATCCCAGGGCTAACCCTACTCATTGACAATTAGCCCATTGCTAACTTTTATACATACACAATGGCTACAGCATTTAGTACATGCATTTGGCTAATAAAATGTTATTTAAATTAACCACTTTTTAATAATTTTCAAACAAATACGGTACTCTAGATATCTGAAAATTAGATAAAACAAATTCCTTTCCAGTGTAACCCCTGAGTTGCATGGACCATCTATAATCATTGCATAAAGCATAACTACATGGACTATCTATAATCATTATATAAAGCATAAATGCATGGACTATCTATAATCATTGCATAAAGCATAACTACATGGACTATCTATAATCATTATATAAAGCATAAATGCATGGACTATCTATAATCATTGCATAAAGCATAACTGCTTGGACTATCTAGAATCATTGCATAAATCATAACTGCATGGACTATCTATAACCATTATATAAAGCATAAATGCATGGACTATCTATAATCATTACATAAACCATAACTGCACGGACTATCTATAATCATTGCATAAATCATAAATCTTTTACATGCACTTTTCCAGTGAGGACAGCACAGCATATATACCACAGGTTTTGATATACTGATTGCAGGGAACTGCGTGGAACTGGAAGAAACTTCCTGAGTCCACCATGGGTGATTGATCCTACGACCCAAGCACCAGAAGTAAGCATCTACCAATTGAGCTAGATCTCACTCTCACTTAAAGCCACAGACACTAGGTTTTAAACACTACAGCAGATTTTCACTATTAAAGCTGTTAAAGTATTTATGGTTAATCTGGTGTTTGTAATACCATAAAATAATTGTTTTAATAATTCTAAAAACGCACTTGTGTCTGAGAAGTAACTATTGTGTAGGCAAGCTCTAGTCTATTTTTAGCTCAAGAATTCCCCGTTTCAATGTCACAGACTCTTTGTTTCACTCTACTGCATTTTTATTCAGATGTGTTACAGGTTTGTATGTTAACCAAACTTACTGTCTTGCTTCCACGGGTTCAAATTAACGCCTGCGACCTTTGACAAAGTATCTGAATTATTACGACCAGGCAGCTATTATAGAATTCACCTGGGATAGACTACAAATATTGCTAAATGACAACAAGTACTTACCTCCATAAGTGTACAAGACAGGGGGGCAGGGAGGGCAACTGACCCCATCCAGTGTTGAAGCAAAACCTCAAATTCGAGTGAAAATTATACAGATATTCAAGCAAAATGTTCTAACCTGAGACCTTTTTACCATGTATTTCCATCATTCTACCCTCAAAATTAGTTGTAACCCATGTAAAAATGTGCAGTGATTCGTTCCCAACCATATATAGCTGTTTGGTAGTAATGCTAACATGAATGAACGTAGTTATTCAGATTCTGGCATTTTTGTTTAATTCAGGCACAAGCCAGCCTGCCCCCCCCCCCCCCCCCCCCCCCCCAATAATGGCAGCCTGTTCGCCTATGCTTACCTCTACTCTTGACATCAAATCCACCAATTTTCTCTTCAAGTCTGTGATATCTCTCTCATACTCGGGGTTAGCCATCTGATCGTTACTGAGCTGCCTGGACAGGTGGTCGTTGGCCAGTCTGATTGATGTCAGCTCACTGTCCAGATTCACCACCTTCCTGTCCACATTAGTCAGTGCATTAGCCATCTGGTGTTCATAGTTACCCATCGTTTCGACCTCCCCGGATATCGACTCCACTTTGTTATCGACTGTGTTTATTTTCCCTACTATTTGAGGGTTTATGACATCTAGGTCTCTCACTCTGTCCGACAGAACTTTTAGCGTGCTTTCAATATTACTTTCCTTGTTTTGTAAATCGTACATGCGAGTAATATGAGAAGAGTCAAACTTTAGTTCGGTTTCTAATTTTGTCTGTAGATTTTCTACCTGCAATACAAAAAGAAAAATGAAGTTTTGAAAAAGGAAAGGAATATTTGTTCAATGACGTCTCATTTAATTTCAAGCTATGGCTATTTGGTGTTTTAATATTTAGTAATTTTGACACTTGGTTGACATTGGTCAAGACTGAGACCGAGTGACAGTGTGTGTGTGTGAGAGAGAGAGAGAGAGAGAGAGAGAGAGAGAGAGAGAGACTTAGAGAGAGAGAGAGAGACTCAGAGAGACAGACTCAGAGAGAGAGAGAGAGAGAGAGAGAGAGAGAGAGAGAGAGAGAGTGTGACTCACAGTGAGAGAGAGAGACTGAGAGAGAAAGAGAGACTCAAAGAGAGAGAGAGACTCAGAGAGAGAGAGAGACTCAGAGAGAGAGAGAGCAGTGTTCTCGCTGCTCCATATAAGCGGGGAGGCCCGCCCTGCTATTGCATTTTGCCGCCCTCCTTTCACGTTCTCCGCCCTCCTTTATTTTTCTGTGCCTCTCTTTATTTTCCAGCACCTATCTCCGCTATTTCCAAAGGCACACTTTTTTCCCCACATAAAAAACCCACAACAATCAGTCTGCCCACTGGACATCAAAAGAAACAAGTCGCGTTGTGTACGAAAAAGCAACTGACGAAATATTTACGACGGTTACCGTAACATAATTTAATAGTATTTTTAACAGCCTCTATTTTGTCCTATACCTGTATCCATTTGTATTTTAGAAAAACCCCACTTATTTGGCACCAAATTTGTCACGTGATCAGAACGGTCACTCTATCTTTTGTTTCCACTAACTGTCGTCTGATATTTTGTCCTAATTTACAGATATAATTGATTGTAACTGACGATTTTTACTTTCTGTCATTTCTATCATTCTGTTTATTCAGCAATTCTTATAACATATTGTAAACTTTTCATTTTGGGGGGATATCACCACTTATAAAATCAACGGAAGTGGTAGTGTTTGACATTAAAATCATTCATCTTGGGTGCTAAATAATATATACACCGCCACTACAAAAACTAAACTACTTTTTATCAGTTGGCGATAATATTTTATCACAGCGATCGATTCATTCGATAAGATGGGAATAATAAAAAAAAAAAATCGACATTAGGGGATCACACAAATGTCTTTTTGTTTTTCGTATATCTTGAAATCTTTATTAAAATAATATTAAAACTTTGATCGGTTCAGCAAAACCGGAACTGCCAGTGAATATCAGACCGATAACATCTTCGGTTCAGTTAAAAGACGAGTCTGCTTGTATTTCCTATAAACTTTTTGTAATCAAAATAAGGAGTATGTCTATCAACTCACAACAACATTGTAACCACCAAGCCCCCCCCCCCCCCCCCTATTTTTTTAAATTATTATTTTTTTGAAGGGTGTGGTGCTGTGCGGCCGCCCTCCTTTAATTTTCACCCAGCGAGAACACTGGAGAGAGAGAGAGAGAGAGAGAGAGAGAGAGAGAGAGAGAGAGAGAGAGAGAGAGAGAGAGAGGAGAGGGAGAAAACAAACCTACAGCCAACACATAAGCTACTCCTAACAAAAAGAAGCAAGATATCTTTTATATGTACTTTATCTTAGACAGGTCAGTACATACCACAGCCTTTGATGTCCCAGCCATGGAGCACTGTCTGGCATGAATTAAATATGAGTCCATCGAGGGAGATCAATCCTACAATCCATCGCACCTCAGTCAAGAGACTCACCCCTTTCCTTAGATATTAGTCTAACTGTGTTGAGACATATACAATGAATATACCTCTTTCTTGATTGTATCCACATCATTATTTAAAGGTTTGATCAGGTCAGTTTGGTCAGTTTGGTCCTCTTCTTTTTCTGTATGTAGATATACTGAAAAATATCACAATGAAAACAAGCAGATGAACAGATCACGGACCTGTCAGTTAGATTCATCCAGTAAAGTACATGTATGTTTATTAATAAAAGTGCCTACTTGCCTACTTCTAGTTTGTTTTGTTTAACAACATCACTAGAGCATTTTTTTTTTTTTAATCATTGGCTAATAGATGTCAAACATTTTGTAATTTTGACATATAGTCTTAGAGAGGAAACCTGCTACATTTTTCCATTAGTAGCAAGGGATGTTTTATATGCATCATCCAACAGACAGGAAAGCACACACAATAGCCCAATGGGCCCTCCGACAGTCCCAAACTGACCATGCATCAAGCGATCACTTTACCACTGGGCTACGTCCCACCCTAAAATGAGCTGCAATAAATACATGTACTAGAATCATGAAACTACAAGAATGGGTTTGCTTATATATACATTAGGGCTGTTCCAAATATTATTACGGCACAGGTCTCTCTCTATCATGAGCTTATTTCTAGAACAGATCTTAGAAAAAAATGTGCGTGAATAATTTTGACTTAGTGCCCAGCAAATAATGAATATTTTATAACTAATGAAAGTCAACCTTGATTTATAACAGTACATGATAAAGCTATACACAAAATCTCGGCTCAATATCTCAAGGCATTGTGAAAAAACCCATCCAGAAAGCTACATGTGAGAGGAACAGATGAACGGACGAACAGACAGACAGACAGACAGGCAGACAGAAGAACAGAGAAAATACCTACAGTCCCGTCCGGTTGGAGCGGTAGGGGAATAAAAAATTACCTCCTTCCATCAAGTGCTCAATTATGGAAAATCCAATGAATTTTTGTTTGACTTACTGCCCAACAGATTCTTGTCCATGAGTATGCACCTCTGATCGAGTGTGTCAAAGAAGTAGTAGTTACAATCAAGGAGTTGCTCGATTTCACACAGTCGATAACACGTCTCCCTCGTGACCCCTTTCCGCCAAATGAGACTGGCATTGCCATGCAGTACCAGCAACCCAGACCTACTCCTCAGAATCCTTATAGGTATGTCATCACGTTTACCTGAGAACAGCCTTGGGGATGCATTTCTCATGTACAATGATTTAAGTATATCTGCTTCTAAATAAAACAAACAAAAAAACAGAATTTAAATTTAAAATTTTTTAAAACAAAAATATTACAATATATTGTTGTCAGATATAGCAGGGAGTACTTTTCCCTTCATTATACACCTAAATAAAAATAAAAATAAAAGTTTGTTTTGTTTAATAACACCACTAGAACACATTGATTTTATTAATCATTGGCTACTGGAAGGAATAAAATGTTTTATTTAACGATGCACTCAACACATTTTTTATTTACGGTTATATGGCGTCAGACATGTGGTTAAGGACCACACAGATATTGAGAGAGGAAACCGACTGTCGCCACTTTATGGGCTACACTTTCCGATTAGCAGCAAGTGATCTTTAATATGCACCATCCCACAGACAGGGTAGTACATACCACGGCCTTTGATATACTAGTCGTGGTGCACTGGCTGGAACGAGAAATAGCTCAATGGGCTGACTGATGGGATCAATCCCAGACCGATCGCACATCAAGCGGGCGCTTTACCACTGGGCTACGTCCCGCCTCGGCTACTGGAAGTCAAATATTTGGTAATTTTAACATACTGTCCTAGAGAGAAAGCCTGCTACATTAGCAACAAAGTGTCTTCTATATGCACCATCCCACAGACAGGATAGCACATACCACGACCTTTGATATACTAGTCGTGGTGCACTGGCTGGAACGAGAAATAGCTCAATGGGCTGACTGATGGGATCAATCCCAGACCGATCGCACATCAAGCGGGCGCTTTACCACTGGGCTACGTCCCGCCTCGGCTACTGGAAGCGCTTTACCACTGGGCTTCTACGTCCCATCCCCTCGGCTACTGGAAGTGGTGCACAAATATTTGGACTGAATTTTAACCCATAGACCGATCTAGACTGGGAAGCCTGCTACATTAGTAATTTTCACATACTGTCCTAGAGAGGAAGCCTGCTACATTAGCAACAAAGTGTCTTCTATATGCACCATCCCACAGACAGGATAGCACATACCACGACCTTTGATATACAAGTCGTGATGCACTAGCTGGATCAAGAGAAATAGCTCAATGGTCCCACCGATGGGGATCGATCCTAAACCGGCCTAGTTCATGGAGGCAGTAAAATTCAGGCCCTTAAGGGTGTGTGCGTGTGTTTAGGGCCTAGTTCATGGAGGCAGTAAAATTCAGGCCCTTAAGGGTGTGTGCGTGTGTTTAGGGCCTAGTTCATGGAGGCAGTAAAATTCAGGCTCTTAAGGGGGGTTGTGTGTTTAGGGCCTAGTTCATGGAGGCAGTAAAATTCAGGCCCTTAAGGGTGTGTGCGTGTGTTTAGGGCCTAGTTCATGGAGGCAGTAAAATTCAGGCCTTAAGGGGTGTGTGCGTGTGTTTAGGGCCTAGTTCATGGAGGCAGTAAAATTCAGGCTCTTAAGGGGGGTTGTGTGTTTAGGGCCTAGTTCATGGAGGCAGTAAAATTCAGGCCCTTAAGGGTGTGTGCGTGTGTTTAGGGCCTAGTTCATGGAGGCAGTAAAATTCAGGCCCTTAAGGGTGTGTGCGTGTGTTTAGGGCATAGTTCATAGAGGCAGTAAAATTCAGGCCCTTAAAGGGGGGGTGCGTGTTTCAGGCCTAGTTCATGGAGGCAGTAAAATTCAGGCCCTTAAGGGGTGTGCTTGTGTTTCGGGGCTAGTTCATGGAGGCAGTAAAATTCAGGCCCTTAAGGGGGTGTGCTTGTGTTTCGGGCCAGTGCTTCAGCACATGAGGTTGAAAATGGTTTTTTTGTCCTACTCAGTATAAATACGGGGGGGAGAGAGATTTTGCTATTTACTATTTTGAGAATTTGGGGGTTATTTCAGTTCACCTTTTTAATACCAGATATCTTCTTCTTATTCTGTGTTCAGGTTTCTAATGCTCTTTAAAATTCAAATTGGGTGTTTTCAAGACTGTAGAAGCTACATGTATATTTGGAGGGGGTCTGAATCTCTGGTGTATCTAGTTGGGGTACAAGCCATATTTTTAACCCTATTTATATAAATAAACATATGAAGCAATATGGGGTATGAGGGTGAAAAGTAGGGGAATATGATTTGCCCCAGATACAAAGGTTAGAACAGAAAATAAACCAACAGGCCCACAAAGAAAGATCATTTCTATGACCCATCATATCTTAGCCAAACTGCCAAATTGTTTAATTCTATTCGATAGGTGGTGGGTAAAAAATGATGGATTATACAGTGAAACTATCAAAACTGGACCCTTAGTAAGCCGGAATTCTCTTAAAACCAGACATTTTTCATGGTCCCTTTATAAATATATGTATTGTGCAGAACAAAACCTCTCAAAACTGGATACTCCTTAAAAGCAGACTTAAAATGACTCGGTCTTGTGGGTGTCCGCTTTCACTGTATATAGTAAAATGTGGAGGCCTCGATAGTGTCGTGGTTAGGCCATTGGACATAAGGCTGGTAGGTACAGGGTTCGCAGCCTGGTACAGGCTCCCACCCAGAGTGAGTTTTAACAACTCAATGGGTAGGTACAGGGTTTGCAGCCCGGTACTGGCTCCCACCCAGAGTGAGTTTTAACAACTCAATGGGTAGGTACAGGGTTTGCAGCCCGGTACTGGCTCCCACCCAGAGTGAGTTTTAACAACTCAATGGGTAGGTACAGGGTTTGCAGCCCGGTACTGGCTCCCACCCAGAGTGAGTTTTAACAACTCAATGGGTAGGTTTAAGACCACCACACACTCTTCTTTCTCACTAACAATTAACAACTAACGCACTGTCCTGGACAGACAGCCCAGATAGCTGAGGTGTGTGTCCAGGAAAGTGTGCTTGAACCTTAATTGGATAAAAGCACGAAAATAAACTGAAATGAATTGAAATGAGGCATGCTCAACTGAAATCTGAAAACTTGAATTTCCAGTGATATGTTTTATAAAATAATCAGTTGGATGATAGTTTTTGTCAAAACACAATGAAAGTTGATTTAATTGTGCTTCTTTCCAGTGTTTGATATATGCTATGGTAACTTTATGGCAGAATGTGATACCCTGCTCCACAAATCAAATGGATTATTTATAGTGTTTTGGAAATGGACTCTAATTCAAGTGTACTTTAGACATGTTGATGGGATAATATCACTGTGTTTCATGGTTAACTATGATTTACCACAAAATTTTGATTTTGGGACGTTTTATATTTGAGACGACCCCTACAATTGCTAATCCACAAATGCACATGTTGACTGAAACTGGCAAAGGCGATAGACTCGGGGAACTGAGCATATACTTTTGACAATCTCCACTGATAGCATACACACAAGTTTTTAAAAAGTGTACTTGAGCTTGTATTTTGTACTAGTAAACTTTAAACTTTAACATAACTTTAAGGGGACAATTAGTAAAATATGAGCCTTATGTGTTGAAAAGATGCATACCTGGGCCCCGTTTCACGAAGTGATCTTAGCACTACTATCGCCATAAATACCTACCATTGCGATCTTAATTTTTTCTATTATCGCCAGCCCATTCCACAATGTGGCGTAGCTTACCATCGTCATAAATTACTGTGAAAATTTACAATAGGTATGAGGCAGTTGTAAGCCACTAACGTAGATGTCAAATGACAGTTAAATGGTGATTTGATCATTTTCTAAGGATACTAATTTTTTTTGTAAAAATGCATCTGATATATACCAAATACCGTTTATGAAACTCAGTGTTTGATGAAAAACATTTTAGGCCATACAACCTTTACATGAAAATACAGGATATAACTCTCATGACTTATGCATTTGGCAATTATCGGTTGGCAAATAAACTGACAAAGTTACTTCATAGATGTCTGATACCAAGACATATATCCAAAATGTTACAAAAAGTTGGTAACTAATTTATTATTTAACTAATTTGCACTTCTTCGCAAAGAAGATTTTAATCATTAAAGGGGTATTTATGACTACCATAAGTTTGCTTTGTGGTGCTAGTTGTAAAACTCACTGTACGTCACTACAATCAACCTTAGCTACAATTCTTTTGTGGAACAGGGCCCTGGACCACCAACACATACTGACAGTATAACAAATAAAAAACATGCAATTTCAGAATTAATTTTTAAAAACCCATGATTAATCCTGCTAAGTGGGGGTAGCCATTTTGTTTCTTTTTGATTGCCTCCAGTGATCTAGCTTGGAAGAGATGTGATGTCACCTCCTGTAAACTACTTCGGCAACTAAAAGAATTGACCAACTAACTAAGTAAACAGTCATTTTATCATTTTAATATGTAGATTTCTGAACTATATCGCTGTATCATGGAAAAAAACCCATAATACATAGTTAGACTTATTTCAATATGTTTTGTAGTGAGTTTGACAATGATGGTTTATTTTGTATAGGAAAACAATGTGTACTTATTTCTGGCTTACCGATACTGGGATGCATACTATTATAGAACATTGCGCCTCATTCCTGTTTAATCATTCTGCCAAAATCAACAGACCGGTATGTTTGTTTCTTCAGTTCTAAGACTAATACCTGTTGTAACGTGTTAAATATTGATAGCAGTATCGTGAAAATAGTTCACTTGTTGTTTTTACATAGATCCATGTTTGAAGGTTAATTATTTGGTATATGGAGTAAATTCTTAAGCCTATTGATAGCCAAGGCGTTATTTTTTAAAATTACATTTGGTTTTTCACCGTGAGTACAAACAGTTTATTTGTAATGAGGCTTGGTATTCAAATGAGGATTTTTGTAAGGTTTGATAAGCATAGTTTCCATACATATACATGTATGTGTCGTATCTGCCAACTCTTGCTTGGGGGTGGTTTGTATGGATGTGAACAGTTGGGGACACATTTTTGGAATATAACACAAAAATTTAACTAAATATATTTAAAATGAGTCCTCTTTATAATTATGACCCTATTAGTAATTTCCTTGAGACTAAAAGATACATGTATCTTTCTTTATATCTGTGCATTATTTTTGGTTACACATGGTTGTTAACACATGTACGTGTGTTAACAATTTCAAGACATATGACTGGCTGCTCCTTGATGATGACCAGGTCACTAATGCCATACCTTCAATGAAAAACTACACGATGGAAATCGATTAGACTGTGACATATAGCATGGTTCATACAGACCTGGTGAACAGAAATTCCAGTACTTTTCAAGTACTTTTCAAGTACTTTTCAAGTATATTTTTCAGTTTTTCAAGTAGTCTTTGGCACAATGTTACAAGCAGTTTAACACACACACATCACTAGTTATCTACAGCTGACCATTTTTCAGCACACGACTGGTTACCTGTCTTGCTCATAAACCGGTTCAACTATTAGTAATGCACTGTTTCCAGTAGACAGCAGCCCAGTCTACTTTAATCTTCACACTGTGGTGCATATAGCAAGTGCAACAAGGACTTGTATGCCAGTCTATCTATATCGGCAGCAACACATATCACTTCCAGGTTTTGATTACGACAAATACCCGAGAAATACGTCAGCAAATACTTATTATTTTTTCCAGATTTTAATCAGTAAGAGAGACATTCTGCTTGTAAAAAACCCTCAAGTACATTTCGGCAATTTTCAAGTAGTTTTTAATGAAATTCCAGTACTTTTCCAGGACCTTTTCTGAATTTGCAAAATTCCAGTACTTTTCAAGTACTACGTCAAAATTCAAGGACTTTTCCAGGCCTGCGCGAACCCTGTATAGTCAACCTGACATTCATGTATCTGTGACGCTTAAGTCAGCTACAAATGCAACGGCCGTAAATAAATTTTTAAAAATGTATCTCACTTGTTGTGAGATAAATGGTATCTAACACCACTCATGTATTATTCTCTATTTAAACCATAGGTGGGCATGTAGGATGCCTGGGACTTGCATGCATAAATCTCAGCTGAAGATTCACAAATAACTGTGGTCTTCTACCTATTATGTAACTACCTGCTCACAAGTGGGCAGATTCAGTGGGACGGAGCAAAATGGCTGTGCCCGTGATATATAATAGCTGTCATATTTTTACCCTTTTATTAATTGATATACCAATATACTTGTTGATATTAAGCAATAATGTGCATTAAATATAATTAAATATGCATGACAGTCCGAAACCCTTGCCTAATCATCCCTTTAAATTACTTACCAGCACCTCTTTTTACTCTCAATGGTTTGAAGGCTGGACTGATTACAGAAGCAAAGTTAACTTTCAAACTACCCTGCAAAAACAAGATGAACCCTTGTATAAACCACGTCAGCTTCCATAAAAATAGTTTTTGTCAGTAACTTCTTTTGGCTTCAGCAATGAAAGTTAAAGTTAAAGTTTATTTGTTTAATGACATCACTAAAGAACATTTTATTAATCATTGGCTATTGGATGTCAAACATTTGGTAATTATAGTCTACATTTTTCCATTAGTAGCAAGGGATTATTATAAGCACCACTCCAAAGACGGGATAGCACATACCATGGCCTTTGATATATCAGTCATGGTGCACTGGCTGGAACAAGAATTACTCAGCTTTCAAAAAAGGATACGTTTTCAGAATGACAAAAATGTACTAATGCATATGTATTCAGTTTCCTTAATTTTTTTCTTAGAAATACTTAAAACAGCAATATGTACCCACAATAAAAAAAAAACCTTTTCCACTGGGAATGATACATTTAATCATTAATCAGTAAGGGAGAAAACTGTATTGATTCTGGTTGAGATGAGCAAAACCTGAATCCATCTAGGGTGATTGATCCTACAGCCCATCACACCCGAGGTGAGTTTTCTATCACTGAACTACATCCCACATCTCTGTGACAGTGTAAAACCAGCATAGGCTAAGACGTCACTATGTCAAACGCCATAGCCTACAATGGGTTTACAATATTGTAGTGCTAGGATAGCTTTGAAAAAAATCTCGGCACTGGGTATTTGAAACTTGTATATAATGGTATTTATGTTTTCCATCATTTGATAGATATTTCAATTAACTTAACTGTTTGTGATAGAAGAACAGTAGAATCTCATTGGATCGAACCCCCTTGGGACACCATAATTTGTTCGACCCATCGGCTAGTTTGAACCAAGCATTCGGTCACCTTTGGGAGTGTCTGTGACCCTTTGTATTATCGATTTAAAACCGAAATCCATATGGCTGCATTTGGGGGACATAATAAGGAAATATTGAAATCACACAAAAAAAACCTCTCAAAGAACAGAAACACTTCTAGGTGTGGTATAAGAAGACGGTGGGCCAGTCGACCATCCTTTTCAGTATACACAACAATGTCAAGTAGCTTTTCAATGCTATAGTGAGTTTTCTAAACATTATTTTAAACGTAATTTTGCTATTTGCTATTTCATGAGGTCATTTAAAAGTAGGTACAGCATCAGGGGATGGTTCATAAACAGCATTTACAAACAGTGATTATCATACTTTATGTTACTGAATGTCAGTTAATGATCCGACTTATTACCTGTGGATTTTGCAGTCTCGTGACATCATTTCTGACACCCTTCAGTGACTTGGCGAGAGCCTGAATGGCATCATTGAGAACGTTACGGTTTTCTCCCTCCTCCATAAGACGCCCACCCCACTCGTTGTTGGTGTCAGTAATGTGACTCAATCGTCTCTCATTAATGGTGATCTCGCGATCTATGGCATCGAGAGTCTGACCCAGGACTTGCTGTTTTTTCCGCATCTTTACCAGAGTAGGGTTGATCTGGAATAATGCAACGAGGCTATGTCAATGGCACAGAACCTAATTATAATGCAGAGTAAAATAGTTTTAGTTATTACAGCTTTTTCACTATTATATTTGACATACTTACAACTTGTTGTTGTCATGGTATTTGTAGTAGCTCAAAATGAATTTCATGCGAACAGACAAGGTACATCTATTTCCAGCAATAACTGTTGAACTGCATAAATAAATATAACTGTAACACTTTCTGTAATATTAGAATACCTTTTGTTTTTCAATTCTCCTTTCTCAATTCTTATTCAGAATGAGCCTGCATTTTGAATTAAACATTTAAAAATAAAGAACAAGTAACTTTCTACAAAGATTGTTTACATTAGACAAGCATCTGATGTCTCATGACCATTATGTTAATTGCAGTGACATAGAAACGCTTGACAGCCAGTGATGTTGATCTTCCTCAAGTAAGACGTAAACTTATATTTATTTTCACAGAAAAAAGTAAAACATATAGCTTGAAAGATTAGTTTGCTGAAGCTAGGCTAACACACAATTATTAAAACCTTGCCAACTAACCACAATATCAAAACCTGATATTTTACATTTAGAGGAGAAATTAAGCATCTCAGGGAAGATTAGCTGTTGCAGAGTTACCCTCATTAAACAAAGCATTTATTATAATTATCATTGTTAAATTTAGGGGAGCAATTAATCACCCTCTACAATATGTTTTCATGGTGAAGTCTAGTTAAAACTGTTGTACACCAATCTGCTAAATAGCCCAAATTAAAAAAAAAAAAAAAATCTGAAAGATCTTGTTGAAGGTAAAAAAAAAAAAAAATGACGTGTAAAAAAAAAAAAAAAATTCACATTATCTAGTAGAAGCTTTTCACTAAAGTATAAACATAACAGTAGTTTCAGGTATCACCACACTACAAATTCTGGAGGTTTTTCCTTTTTTTTTTTTTTTTAATCCTCCATTCTTTAAAAAACCCTGTCTATAAATCAAGAAGTACAATTACAGTAGCATTAGTATTTAAAAGGAAAAAAGAAAGGTATCTATGAACTAGTCACCTCAATTTTGGATTTCAAATCCATCAGTTGTCTTCGCATTATAGCCATCTCCATCTCCAAATCAGGATTGGTGAATTCTTCCCCTGTCAACATCTTGGTAATCTTTTCACTCGACTCACTGACTGACTGTACGTTTTTATCAAGACTGGAAACCTTATCAGCCACGCTTGTCATCGCCACGGCAATCTCTTTCTGATAGCCGGCTAGGTGTTTAACCTTGTTACCTAATGCTTCCTGCTTTTTGTCCATGTCAGATACCTTTTTCACTATTCGTGGACGTATGTCTTCAATTCTTTTAATTGTATGTGCTAGCAGTTCTATGCGCCGTTTGGTGCCACTTTCCTTTACTTCTAGATCATGAACAATATTGTCCTGGGATTCTTTGTTAGAGTGCAGAGAATCCACAGAATTAACGTCACTTGCAACGTTTTGAACCTGTAATTAAAAAAAATATTTTGGAAAAAGATGTTTATGTAAAGGTTCAAGTGTTTACAGGGCAGAGAGATTACAGGAAAGGAAAAGGAAGTTTGTCTAATAACACCTTGGCACATGTTTAAAGTATGGTCATTTGGTGTCTAACATTTGGTTATTACGACCCTTTGTCTGCACAGAGTAAACCTACTGTACACTGGCTACATCTACTGACAGTGACAAGAGATCTTTTATATGCACTTTATCACTGACAGATTTCTCGCATCAGCCAGTGCACCACAACTGGTATATCAAAGGCCATGGTATGTGGAATCCTGTCTATGGGATGGTGCATATAAAAGATCCCTTGCTACTAATGGAAAAATGTAGCAGGTTTCCTTGCCAAGACTATATGTCGAAATTACCAAATGTTTGACATCCAACGGCCGATGATTAATAAATCAATGTGCTCTAGTGGTGTCATTAAACAAATCAAACTTTATCACTGACAGAACTACAAAGAGAACTTTATCACTGACAGAACTACAAAGTGAACTTTATCACTGACAGAACTACAAAGTGCACTTTATCACTGACAGAACTACAAAGTGAACTTTATCACTGACAGAACTACAAAGTGAACTTTATCACTGACAGAACTACAAAGTGAACTTTATCACTGACAGAACTACAAAGTGAACTTTATCACTGACACTAACAACAAAGTGAACTTTATGACTGACAGAACTACAAAGTGAACTTTATCACTGACAGAACTACAAAGTGAACTTTATCACTGACAGAACTACAAAGTGAACTTTATGACTGACAGAACTACAAAGTGCACTTTATTACTGACAGAACTACAAAGTGTGCTTTATTACTGACAGAACTACAAAGTGAACTTTATCACTGACAGAACTACAAAGTGAACTTTATCACTGACACTAACAACAAAGTGAACTTTATCACTGACAGAACTACAAAGTGAACTTTATCACTGACAGAACTACAAAGTGAACTTTATCACTGACAGAAAAACAAAGTGACCTTTATTACTGACAGAACTACAAAGTGCACTTTATCATTGACAGAACTACAAAGTGCACTTTTGTACCAGCTGTGTTGAACTGACTGGCAGGGTAAAAAAAACCCAGTGGGTCCATAAAGGGCAATGGATCTTATGACCCATCACACCTTAGAGGACTGTACCACTGAAATACATGTACATTGCATTCCCAGGGCAGATGTATTAAATATGAAATGTGTCCACCCAGAACTACAAAGTGCACTTTATCACTGACAGAACTACAAAGTGAACTTTATTACTGACAGAACTACAAAGTGCACTTTATTACTGACAGAACTACAAAGTGAACTTTATCACTGACAGAACTACAAAGTGCGCTTTATCATTGACAGAACTACAAAGTGAACTTTATCACTGACAGAACTACAAAGTGCACTTTATTACTGACAGAACTACAAAGTGTGCTTTATTACTGACAGAACTACAAAGTGTGCTTTATTACTGACAGAACTACAAAGTGTGCTTTATTACTGACAGAACTACAAAGTGAACTTTATCATTGACAGAACTACAAAGTGCACTTTATTACTGACAGAACTACAAAGTGTGCTTTATTACTGACAGAACTACAAAGTGAACTTTATCACTGACAGAACTACAAAGTGAACTTTATCACTGACACTAACAACAAAGTGAACTTTATCACTGACAGAACTACAAAGTGAACTTTATCATTGACAGAACTACAAAGTGCACTTTATCACTGACAGAACTACAAAGTGAACTTTATCATTGACAGAACTACAAAGTGCACTTTATCACTGACAGAACTACAAAGTGAACTTTATCACTGACAGAAAAACAAAGTGACCTTTATTACTGACAGAACTACAAAGTGCACTTTATCATTGACAGAACTACAAAGTGCACTTTTGTACCAACTGTGTTGAACTGACTGGCAGGGTAAAAAAAACCCAGTGGGTCCATAAAGGGCAATGGATCTTATGACCCATCACACCTTAGAGGACTGTACCACTGAAATACATGTACATTGCATTCCTAGGGCAGATGTATTAAATATGAAATGTGTCCACCCAGAACTACAAAGTGAACTTTATCACTGACAGAACTACAAAGTGAACTTTATCATTGACAGAACTACAAAGTGCACTTTATCACTGACAGAACTACAAAGTGAACTTTATCACTGACAGAAAAACAAAGTGACCTTTATTACTGACAGAACTACAAAGTGCACTTTATCATTGACAGAACTACAAAGTGCACTTTTTACTGAACTACAAAGTGTGTTTAACTGACAGAACTACAGGGCTTTAAAAAAAAACAAAGTGGGTCCATAAAGGGCAAAGGATCTTATGACCCATCACACTTAGAGGACTGTACCACTGAAATACATGTACATACTGACAGAACTAGGGCAGATGTACTTTATCATATGAAATGTGAACTTTATCACCCAGAACTACAAAGTGAACTTTATCACTGACAGAACTACAAAGTGAACTTTATCATTGACAGAACTACAAAGTGCACTTTATCACTGACAGAACTACAAAGTGAACTTTATCATTGACAGAACTACAAAGTGCACTTTATCACTGACAGAACTACAAAGTGAACTTTATCACTGACAGAAAAACAAAGTGACCTTTATTACTGACAGAACTACAAAGTGCACTTTATCATTGACAGAACTACAAAGTGCACTTTTGTACCAACTGTGTTGAACTGACTGGCAGGGTAAAAAAAACCCAGTGGGTCCATAAAGGGCAATGGATCTTATGACCCATCACACCTTAGAGGACTGTACCACTGAAATACATGTACATTGCATTCCTAGGGCAGATGTATTAAATATGAAATGTGTCCACCCAGAGATAAGTCTGACTGTATATGTCTCTGTGCCACAAGGTTGTAGGAATAGTTGTTTAACGACACTTCAGAACATTTGTTTAAACTTTTGTTATTTAGTATCTATTATGGTTAATAATAATTATTATTATTATATGACACTCTGTCAAGAAAGAGAGGAAATCCACCAAGGGTGGATCCCCAAAAATTCAAGTGCTTCCTTTTTAATCAATCTGTTTACAATTTTCATTTCACGAAAGTCAAACTTTCATTGAAGTGCCCTGTTTAGGAGTTGGTCTATGTGCCATTTTGCCCTTGGTCCTCTCCCTAAAATATTTCCCAGTCTGCCCTTGAAATCCACTGCCATCACATATACTACTTCTTTCAAAAAGCAGCAAGGATCTTTTATATGTACTTTGTGATGAACCTGTAAGTTGCCTTAATTTTGTTAAGTTTTTGTAACATTAAAATATATTACACTTTTTGATTCTTAATCATAAATACTGAAAGTTTGTAAGAAAAATCAGTGTAACATGATTTGATTTCACATATTTTTTTAGGACTTAATGTTCACATAACATGAGATATAGACAATATTTAAAAAACCCACATAACAAACTAGTACATGTACATTTACATAAATGACATTAACTTTTGAACCTGAGGACTAATTTTATGAAATGATTCATGATTTAAATGAAATTAGTTGTCTGCAAACTACTGTCATTTTAACATAAAACATACATGCTCAATACATTTTTACAACAAAGGTATGATTTCAATGAAAATTCAAAAATGGATATCTATAAGGACTAAAAGTACTCGATTTTGACCCACTAATTGACACAGTGTACATTTTGTTTTATTGAAATGAGATATCTGATATACTCTACACAGTTAGAGGTGTCCCATATGCAACAACCCAAACCAAACAGTGATGTGTTGGACCACAATATTTCATTGTAGGATGGCATAACATACTGAATCATGATTTAGTCCCTTTATTGCAAAATAAAAGACGATTTTGTTAATTTGATGAATGATGGCTCTGAACATATCTAAGCAGTAATAATAATTATTATACCTTTTGTTTAAGCTGATCCACCTGATTCACCGAATGACTGAACACTATAACTGGTTCTGCAAAATATTAACATAAGAATGGCTAGACAACCAAAAAATGCGTAAAAAGACAAAATCAAAATGCTTCATGACAACAACAAAGAAAGTCATCAATGAAATTTGTAAGTTATTCATGCATGCATGCATGAACGGAATAATAAATGAATGAACAAGCATTCTGAGAGTACTGCTAAAGTAATACATGTCCAACGATGTTTCATATAAAAAATTAGCAAATCCCCATGAAAGTCAAACTTAATTGATATGTATCTCTACATGATATTTAACGGGTTTCTTCTGATGAATACGAGTCAGAATTACCAAATGTTTCACATCCAATAGCCGATGATTAATTAATCAATGTGCTCTAGTAGTGTCGTTAAACAAAACAAACAATCACACAAACTCTACATGATAAAAGTATACACAAAATTTCACCTCAATACCTGGAGGCATTTAAAAAAAAAACCCAACCTATTTCCAGAAAATGATTGGACAGACAGACAGACAGAGAAAACACCTGTAGTTCCCTCCAGTTGGATCGGGAAGGGAGTAATAAATGAATGAAATGAATAAATGAATTCATATAGATACCTGTGTACATACCATAAATCATAATATTATTACCATCTTAAAACTTAGCCAAATCCAAATAAGTGATATATTAGCGACATCAAACTTTAATGAGGTTGGTTTTATCTGACATTTAAAAACAAATAAGTTTAAGTTGTAAGATCTGCTGAAATAATACTTTGTCTATATTTTAACATTAAGCAGCTTACAAACAACTGAATTTAGTCAAACAATTACACTTAGTGAACAACTATTGTTGTTTGCTATACTTATAGTTTATTCAATTATCAATAGCATGTAACCACTGTTGTGTGTTCAGTTAATCACCACCTAAACAATTATAAGATAATGGTTTATCGGAACAGTCTCTTGTACTTCTCTTTAAATTTAGTGTCATGAAATTTTAGTATTTTGTATGGCCTTGCTTTATTTGCTAGAAAATGGTGTGCAATGTTGTTTGTGAGACAAATAAATTAGTTTCTGCAATAAAAACAAGAATATTGTTTACAATGCCTGATTACAAATTGCTGAGAAGTTTAAAGGCAGCAACAACCTCCACCTTTCCCCCCACTCCTTAAAAAGGAAATGGAAAAGAAAAGAAGGACTAATGTTTACAATGTCACCAAATTGTCAACTATTGAGATCCTAAATCAACCAAAGGATGTCTCTACAGTTAATTAACGAGGGAAGCCATACAGTGTTCATGTTTATTGTTAAACACTGTCAAAAAAGATTTTGTAGCCACCAAATTATTCAGACCTGTCAACCCTTCTGATTTATGCGGGAGACTCCTGCAATCTCGACCTTTCTCACACTCTCGAGCAAGCAATATATATCCCGAGAAATCAAACATTTTCCTCTTTTTTTTTTCACCATGGGTTTTGTGAAATACATAAAGGGAAATAATTTTCAACGGAAAATCACAAAAATGTAAAAAAAATAGCAAAAATTACTGCTTACGAATGGGGAATTGTGGGATAAAACCATGTGATCAATGATTTAGATGCCATTATAAGTGTGAATTTCCCTATTGCCCCTCAGTAACACTTTGAAATGCGTTAAAAGTGCAACAAAAATCTACAATGATGAGCACAAGGGTTAACCACTCGGCTGACTGTGTTTTACTCTCTAATAGAATGTGAAATTATAATATTTGTTCAATAAATCAAATCTCTTGCTTTTTTTTAAATCAAATCTCCTTTTTCAATACAAATCTCCTTCTTTTTCAATACAAATCTCCTGCTTTTTCAATATAAATCTCCTGCCTTTTCAATACAAATCTCCTACTTTTTCAAATCTGCATTTTTATCAAATCTCCTTTCTTTTTCAATACAAATCTCCTGTCTTTTCTTGAATAAAGGTTGACAGGTCTGATTATTAAAGAATTGTTAGTCACTGTGCTGGTATAGAAAACACCAATTTGTTCTATTCAATGAAATATTATCTAAAGTTAAAAAACCCCAAAACCCCCACTAAATATTTAATAATATTAAACTCTTAAAAGTCTTTAAATAAGCAAACCTCTTTGGGGGCCTTTCACAAAAGGTTTAATGCAATCAAAACTGTCCTGTAATAAAATAAAATAATAATAATTATATCATGTTTAAACTTAAAATGTGTTGAGATATTTTTAAAGAAATACTGTTTTCCTAAATTTTCAGTAGAGCTAATTATGAAGCTTTATATAAACTGAAGCGAAATTTGGTAAATATATTTCATAATTATTTCAGATTAGGACACAGCTGTTGTATATCTGTCAGTCACAATGTTCTAAGCTTTAATTAATGATCTTGTTATGACATAAATGATTGGTATAATGTAAATTATAAAGCAAAAATGTATTCATTCTGCATGACAACAGACAAAAAGGAGTTAAATAGTTCTAAATTATTTATGTAGAAAACTTCAAATTTGATTGAACAAATTTTATTTGCATTTTTAAAGATGTAAACAAATAATTTATTAATTTTCATTATAATATGGTTTTGTGTGTAATGACAAAGGAACAAAATTTCATGACTGACATTAATAATAACTGGTAATGAGTTTGTTATTCTTTTTATTACATCAGCTATTTCTTTCTCTAAATACCTTTTATTTTTGATATCCATGCATGGAATGAACATGCATGAGTATTGCTGTAACTTTGTAATTTATTCACATTCAGAGATATTTAAAAACAAAAAGTTATATTTATTCTATTAAAAAAAATCTGTAATAGATTATATTAAAATACTATTTTATTACAAATTTAACAATAAAAACTAAGACTGACTGAGAGGCGTAAATGCAAACTCTTTAAACAATGCAACATCATTACATAGATTTGCCAAATCGTGACGATGTCATATTAAGTACCGACAAAGTCATTGGTTTGTAAGTGCCAAATCGTTCGATAATATTTTACGTTACACCAATGCATAATAATTTTTCAGTGAGAAATTATTATCTTTACAATCTAATTAAAATTAGCTCCACTATTACATGTGGATCTAACAGCAGCCCGTTAGAGCTCATGTCCAGTTGATCTTTCATTCGACCAATCAAAACCTTACTTGCAAAATCAAGCCAGTGATTTGAAAAGAATTTGAAAACATTTGGGATTATGCCGAGGGTATACGAAATGATTCAGGTGAATTACGAAGTATGCTGAAAACTAATTGCAATATAAAATTGTATATAAAATTGGTTTGAAGACGAAAAAAAAACCTGTGATGGTATAGCCATAAATTTTTTTTATACTAGTATACAATCCAGAGTTTATTACTGCACTTTTGCCCTGGTTTTTGAATGATGAAATAGACCAACAAGTTCGCCTATTGCATAAATAGTCTCGCCCGATATTTTTAGAATTTGTATGCTCCCGTATAACGCTATAAAAGGCGAAGTGTAATTGGTCACCTGGACATGGGAGTCCATGCAATGCTGTTAGATCTACTGGTAGACCCAGTAGAGCTAATTTTAATCAGATTGTATTTTTATAGCTGGTTATGGGTTCTCACTGGGGTAATAATAATAATTTAAAAAATACATGTAATTTGAATGTTTATTGGGGTTTTTTTTTTTTTTATGTGCATGTCACCAGAAAAGGGGTTCTAGAGTACAGAATGACCCATATATTTTCTTACCTGAATCACACTTTGATAAATTAGTAAAATCAGCACACACAACCCCAAAGTAATAACAAGATTCACCCTGGAAGCAAACAGTATCTGATTAATATCAATAACATTGATGATTATAACACAGAGTATGTGATTAGCATCAATAACATGGGCATGGGTATGGGTGTGGGTGTGGGTGTGGGTATGGGTATGGGTATGATATGGTATGGTATGATATACATTGTATACAATAATCACGGGATCAGGTCGAGTTTGACCCTAGAGTACTCAAGTCCAATATTTAATCGCAGGATGCAATTTTTTTAATATACATTTTATTTTATTCAAAATTAAAATGAATCTAGGCCAAAAATGTACTAGACCCAACAGGCTCGAAAAGGTCATGGTGCTTTTCCCCCACCTCATATAACAGGGTGCAATATTGCGAGTAAAACACTTGAAACAGGCGAGTGAAAGATTGCTATGGCAATTAAATTTTACAAAATGCTTATCTTTTGGCGAGTACATTATTTTGTCAGCACCTAGCTGTCATTGTGGCATAAATTTGTCTTCAGGTAAACTGACGATCAAAATTATAAGCATAAAAGTTAATCACTTCAGTCATGTATATATTCATATTAATACCTCATGTGTTGCCTGGCGAGTAAAAGTCCCGAGTTGGCTAGTGAAAGTTTTTCAACTGGCAAGTAAACATAAAGTGCTACTTTGTGCCCTGAGACATATTGATCAGATCCTGTGCTTAGAAACTGCATGTGTAACATTGAGTTTAGACCCTACAGTTTATAACCATTATAAACATGTGTGACATCATTAAAGATTTGAGTCTATAGACCCTAAAGTTTATAAGCATGTGTGACATCATTAAAGATTTGTGTCCAGATCCTAAAGTTTATAAGCATGTGTGACATTAAATTAAAGATTTGTGTCCAGACCTTAAAGTTTATAAACATATGTGACATTAAATATTTGTGTCCATGCAGACCCTAAAGGTTATAAGCATGTGTGATGTCATTAAAGATTTGTGTCCAGACCCTAAAGTTTATAAGCATGTGTGATGTCATTAAAGATTTGAGTCTAGATCCTAAAGTTTATAAACATTATAAGCATGTGGGACATCATTAAAGATTTGTGTCCAGACCCTAACGTTTATAAACATGTGTGACATCATTACAGATTTAAGTCTAGACCCTGAAGTTTATAAGCATACCGTTATGTGACATCATTAAATATTTGAGTCTAGACACTAACGTTTATAAGTATGTGTGACATCATTAAAGATTTGTGTCTAGACCCCAAAGTTTATAAACATGTGACATTAAAGATTTGAGTCTAGACCCTAAAGTTTATAAGCATGTGTGACATCATTAAAGATTTGAGTCTAGAGACCTTAATGTTTATAAGCATGTGTGACATTAAAAATCTGTGTCTAGACCCTAAAGTTTATAAACATTATAAACATGTGTGACATCATTAAAGATTTGTGTCCAGACCCTAAAGTTTATAAACATGTGTGACATCATTAAAGATTTATGTCCAGACCCTAAAGTTTATAAGCATATGTGACATCATTAAATATTTGAGTCTAGACCCTGAAGTTTATAAACATGTGTGACATCATTAAATATTCGAGTCTAGACCTTGAAGTTTATAACCATGTATGACGTCATTAAAGATTTGAGTCTATGGACCCTAAAGTTTATAACCATGTGTGACATCATTAAAGACTTGAGTTTAGACCCTAAAGTTTATGAGCATGGACTTTCCAGTTTTCTTTGAACCACCAAAGTCTTCTTCAGTTGGCAACGAGCCCAGTGGTTTAAATAAAACCAGAGTTAAGAGTTTTTAAATAACTTACCTCTTTCGGGTCATTTGAGATGAGATGCCTTGATGCTTGTCAATGGACTGAAAGACAAAGATGTGTTAAGTCATTTTCCTTGAATATAATTCACAAAGCAAAATGTGTAAAAAAAATTATATTATCTTCATATGCTTAATTTATAAACCATTCAGTACAGTTAACAAATATGTGTGTGTGTATGCAGGGCTTGAACGTAAGAATCCGTCTCCTAAGCAATTAAAAAAAATTGCCATGGGTGAAATGAACCACCAACGGCAATTTTGACCCTGTCTACAGCAATATTTATATATACATACAGTCGAATCCACTTTATTGCATATCGGTTTATAGCATAAATTGGTTATTTGCATATTATTCGACTGCACAGAACCATTTAGCATTAAATCAATACAAATTATGTTGCATATTTGAATAGCTTTATCAAGACAAACATCGGTTAATTGCATACGAAAACCAAAAAGATCTCGAAAATTTCATCATAAAATGTTCCACAAACCTTTAATATTTTACCAGAAACAATTGTAATTGCACAGAGAATAAAACAGAATGTTCTATGTTGATTAAAAATTAATATTAAAAGAAGAAAAAAGTAAAAGCCGTTACTAAAACAGGCGATGTACAATGTTGACATCTCATGCAAGAAGATTAATATTTTCTACCTTTTGTAACAGGTAACGGTAAACTGTTGGTGGTCAAAGTTTCTTTATTGTATATGTACATATAATGTACCAGTAATCAACTGGTGGTCATAGTCAGATAATCAGACACACCACAAAAGAACTGTACCTGAACTCAAATACTGAAAATACCATCTTGGAAAACATAAAGTTTTATATAAAATTAGGCAAGGTGCTTGATAATTATATATTTACATCCGTAGTAAAGTTAGCACACCTTGGAAACTTGTGGACTTTTGTATGTTATTGATAATGATATTCTGCAACTATCCTGAAAAATTCAGCTCTGTACTATTTATTTCTGGGTTAAACACTAATTCTGACCTAATGTTCCTGGAATGTACAGCCGTGTCCGGTGTATCGGAGCTTCCAATGATTTGGCACACTTGGTATTTTGCTTAAGTATGCTTAGGAAGGTGTCATGTTGTCAGTGTTTTTAATGAATTAAAGCTCAGTTCCTTTTTCAGTGGTTAATCAAGTATCAACATATTTATTGTTAAGGGTGCCATTAAACATTATTAGAATTATCAATAATTATATCATAATTTGAAGAAAAAAAAACACATTCAAGTGTTTTTGTGTATATAAATGTGAAGTAATTGAGCCTTATTGATATTAAGAATGTTAAAACCGGTCTTAGAAAACACCTTTCCCACATTTTTTAAATTATAGAAAATAGTATAATTCTTTTTTCAGTTATTTTTATTTAAACTGAAAAGGAAAACAGAAAACGAAAAGGAAAACAGAAAACTGCAAACAAACCGAAAGTTTTAACCCCCTACTTGACAGTCAGTTCAGTCCACAAAGGTAACATTGTTATAAAAAATAAAAGCGAGATCCACGTGTGTGCACAATCTACTCAAGAAAAATAAAATCCATGTAGGGATCTTAGCCATGCATAGCAATGAACATGCATCTACAGTAATGACAAACTGTGCCACTCAAGAAAAACAGTTTGGAAACCGATCATGAGATGTGTCATAGTTTATTTTCATAATAATATTTTTAACAAGACAAAACAAAAAAGTGCTAAAATAATCCTGGGACAATAGTAGTAGTTTATTACTAATAATAAACTTTGTTTATAAAGAACCAATAATATACTAACCACTTGATTACTTATTGGCCCATTAACAACCAATGTAAATATTACATGTATTTTCACATGCAGTGGCTGTATCTCCACTATGACTATGACTAAGAGATTTACTGCACATTCAGAGCAAGCTGTTGTAGCACACGCCTATCCTGGCCACAGGGACCGGCCTTGGCCGGTTCCCTCTGTCCAGGACAGGAAAGGGTTGGGGGAGGGTTGTAGAGAGGGAACACCTGCACTGGCAAGTGCAAGGGAGCACTGGTCAGCAGTCCAATGTTGGTGACAGGTGGGGGGTATTTGGTGCTATGGAATTTTGAAAGGTCCCGTAGGATTATGCCAAAGAGGAAGAGGTGCGCGTTTTACATGAAGGAATTTTGGCGCAATTTTGATGGTTGTTCTAATTGAAATAGTGAAGAGAGCCAATAGGTTTTGCTTTTAGTATTCCGAAAGTGGCTCTTTGTTATGTCCATCTTGGTGCTGTAGGGTGTCTCCCTAGGTTGCCCATGTATCTCCACTTGGGTAATTAGGCTATATATACATGTACACTGACCCACACAGGACAAGTTACTGTGCATGTAGCAGGGCATCATGCTTAGGCCCCTAGAGATAGAGGGAGATGGGGCTATTATTAATTGACCCACAAGAAAGCTGCAATCTGATTGGTTAATAGGCCTGTAACATGCATGTGTACCAAGCACCTTTCTCTTTGTTCACTTGCAGACACTGGCCAACAGGTCACAGGCAGCTACCAGCAGTGCTTCAATATTATCAGCAGTGTTTCAACTTGGAAATCAAGTGTTTTAAATGTAGAAATTTATATCAGGAACATAGCATTTCGTCCAAAGTGGACAAGAACTGCTCGCACTGAGCCTTACGATGCAACAAATCACAAGAACTGGACAGCTAAAAAACTAAAACCTGAATTGAAAATGACAGGAATTGTCACTCATTCTTCCATGAAAGTGGCAACTTTAATTCATTTGTACGAAGACAATGTGTGAAATCGACAACCCACTACTGCTGGGACACAAGACGTAGCAGAATTAACAACAGATAACATTACTGAAGGGAGAAACATTTCTGAAATGACTTGCAATGGAAATACATGTCACTTGCAGTCTTTGAAAATTATAGAAAAAAAGGTACCACCAACGTCCCAAACTGCGTTCACCTAACGACAAAAACACGAATACGATATTTACGGAAATACTATTCTACATTTTTTAGCTACGATTTGTGAAACAAAATAGATTGCAATCAATTAACGTAAACAATCAACAACGTGGACGTAAAACAAATCCATTCTAGTAAATAAAAGTGAAACACCCTCTCGTAAACAGGAAAGAGTGTGAAGTTTCTAACTGCATTCAGGCACATGAGTTTTTAAAAAGTATCGAACAGCACATGTACGGTTCGTCATTTTTAATTTTTAAGGCCACTACATGAAAAAAATATATGTTTCTTAACTATGCACAGTTGACAAATTCTTTGTTTAATATTTTTTTAAAGGAAAAATTCAATTTGTCAAGCATTCTGGTCCAGTCCACATTTTACAAACACACATCGCTAACACTTATTGTCAATACTGATAGGCATTACGTTCATACCAGTGAATAGTTTGTAAAATATCATTTTATTTATAAATTGATTCTTAATTAACACAATTTATACACTAAAAATTATTTACAATTGTTCTCATTGGATTATGAATACTATTCACTACACTCTACAGTAGATGCACAAACCTGTAGCATACCTTTTGCAAATCGAATATAATAATTGAAAACAAATTCTAACAACAGGGGTGTTAAAAATCATAAAAATTAAATGTTTTGGTCATGTTGGTCTTGCACGTGTGAGGTCATGTGACACGCACCGAATGTTAACTCATCTTTCTCCATTTTAAGTCAATTTCTATGAAACATGTGAACCCGATAGCAGTAATTTTAAGGAAAAAAATAACGACTTAGTAAAATTAATAGTTTTAGGGGTAGGTATGTGAGAGAAAAAAATCATATTCAGGTGATTGCAGTGCAATTTGTATCATTGGAAATAGCTAGAAAAGACATTTAAAATGGTCTTTGAACTGTGATGATAGGATAAATATTGAGGGTGCTATGGTATTTTGAAGTCGCCTAATTTAGGGTGGTTTTCGTCAATGGATTTACATTTAAACAAAGAAACACGGTGACCATTTTCTTTAAAAATGTGCTTCAAAATGCCATACAACCCTTCATCTGTATCATTGGTAAGAAAGACTCCCACCACTAAAAGATGTGTTATTGCCTCTTAAAATCATCTTATCACAATATCAGTCATTTTAATTCACTAATAATTAATTAATTACCTACCTAATTACCCGGTAATTAGCGGTAGTCCCATTCTGAAAAATGCCCATATCATTTGGAATATTTCAACAAAACCTGCACCAGCAGACAGCTATCAAAAAGTTCTATCAGATGGGTCTATTCTCACTTGAATAATCACATTCAAAACATATTAAAACGAACATCAAAACTGATGAAAATAAACCATATGTAGAAAATAAACACTGAGCACATGGCTAATTTCAATGTAAACAAGTCTGGACCAATCAGGTGGCAGCATTTGGGTCACGTGACCTAATTTCCAGTCGCGTGCACACTTTTAGAACAAAACATGCCAGACAAAATCATTAACCATCGGCATTATTAAATCCCAGATTTCAATGAAATGCATATCAAAGTCATCTTTGCTTGTTAATAAACTATTCTGATTACAATTTGAAGAATTCCAATGAGATTAACCATCATTATTTTGAGGTTGATTATTGAAGGTTTGTTGACAAAACAGCCCATCAACGGCTTGGACACCCGATCCTGCTGCTGGTATAAATCAGTGGCTGTATGTAGGATTGTCCTGAAAATCCACATAAAGGTAGAAAAGAACACATACTACAGGTCTATATAAGTTTGAAAAGAGTCTTTACTCGCTTTTCGGTAAATCGGAGGCGTTTTTTATTGGTTATGTATACCGAAATTTTAACAGACGATTTGTGAAATTTCTAGGAATCTTATGGAAATAAATCGAAGACGAGGCAACTGCTGAAAATGTAAACTACGTCATCAGTATAAGTGTAGATTTTCAACCTTGCACCCACGACCCATAAAATGCACTTGAAAGTACAGCATTTCCACTGCCCGCTGCACTGCGATCAACCCAGAAACCAGGTATTTGACCTAAGCATATGCGATGCCTGGGGCCGATTCTCACATACCTATTAGGGGTTTGTAAAGTTTTGTATTTAGATACTTACTTGTTTGAACTTTACTGTTAATGAAAATGTTCTAGAACTCTGAAGAAAAACCTCACAAATGAATGACAAGCAGAAGACAACTGTACATGAGAAAACAAAGTGAACGGAGTTGGAAGCATAACTCAGGAACGTTGACGATATTAAGAAATGTGTAATTTTTATGAGCGGGTTAAGTTCAATCTTGATTTTTTTGCTCATTTTAACCTTATTTTTACGAACATGTCTGTGAATGTGAAAGACATTTGTTTACTTTTTCCATGCAAAAGTCAATGATGTCAGAAATCTTCAAATGTAGTCAGAAATCTTCAAATGTACGTAGGCCTAGGCCTATTATTGAGCACAAAATGACGACAGCACCGAAACAGGGCCCTCACTGAAACAGGGACACAGAGGATATATTATATTGTTATTTGTGCTCTGCCCATATGGTGTTATACAAATAAATTATTCTTATTCATTCCCCCTTCCAGATGACACCCCCACCCCCGTCTACGTTCAAACTGTGCGATCAGCGTAATATTTTCCCGCCTTTCCAACTTTTCGGGGCGGTTGCTAAATATAGAGCACAGCAATGCCTGGCGTGTCGTCACTACCGGTGTAATTACATGTATGACAAGCTCAAATATTCGACCTACCCGAATATCCATTCTCCAAATCCTCTGCTGTTGGTCCATGAGTTACAAGTTTTGAAGCGCTAGTTTCAAATAGATCTTAGCTATCAACTTGTGTTACATAATCGAACCATCCAAGAAATGCAAACAATTCCATTCATTAGTAAACGATGTTGCTTAGTGATTGAGATAATACACACGCATGCGCAAATATTATTCACATTTTAAGAGCACTATCGTACGTCATAAGATAAGGGGCCATTCAAATATTACACAGCGCTATTATTGTCAACAGACACAAAAAAACACCCCAACATATGTAACGCTTGGAGACACCCCCTCCCATTAACAAACAAGTAGATGGGTGTAATATAATTTTAACACGCTGAGATGTACGCATTTCAAAAGAAGAACAAAAAAGAGTTTAGTAATCTTCTATAGTGTGCCCCATCATTTTATAAAAATGTTTGTTGTTTTTTTTTGTAAATAATTTCGGTTTGGTTTGACATAAAAAAAAAAGTAAAAGTGTTTTAAATAACAACAACAAAAAAGAGACAAAAAACCAGACAGTTTTTGTGCAATTGAAAAAATAATCGGTTTATAAATAAATAAAACTAATACATACCATAAAACGACGCTTACGGCGTTGTGGCCGACATTTTGGTTTATGAAAATGTCTGATCCCATACACAATCTTTGCATATATATAACTCAGGAATGTCGAAATTGTAATGTGCTTATACCGTGGCAGGCCCGTAGCCAGGATTTTGAAGGGGTGTCGTTTAGGCGTATGGTGTTGCTTAGGGGGTCCGGGGGCATATTGAGAAGAAAAAAAAGCCACCGGTAAGGGGGGTCGACCGACCCCCCCCCCCCATTGGCTACGGGCCTGGAAACAGGCATTTAGCTCAGTTGGTTGAGTGCTCGCTTGAGGTGCTTGCGTCGCAGAATCGAACCACCTCGGTGCATCAATTCAACTGATTGGGGTTTCTTCGTTCCAATCAGTGCACC
This sequence comes from Gigantopelta aegis, assembly GCF_016097555.1. Classification (NCBI taxonomy): domain Eukaryota; kingdom Metazoa; phylum Mollusca; class Gastropoda; order Neomphalida; family Peltospiridae; genus Gigantopelta; species Gigantopelta aegis. Next base: position 14,545,506 of record NC_054702.1, read on the forward strand.
ACAAATGGTCAAAGGCCCAGCCCGAGTAGGCCCACTCTGACTGTAGATGGCTAGACAGACATTTGGACAGGTATGTGCTTTCCTGTCTGTGGGAAGGTGCATATAAACGATCCCTTGCTGCATTAGGAAAATGTGGCGGGCTTCCTCTGCTGACTACATATCTCAGTTACCAAATGTTTGACATCCAGTAGCCGATGATTAATAGTCAATGTTTTCCAGCGCTATCGTTAAACAAAACAAACTTCTTCTACTTCTTATACCGTGGAAACAGTCGCGAGTAGTAAAGGGGGATACCGAGCCTTATGACCTATTTTCCGTGATATTCACTTACTTAGACATGGGGCAATAGGGCCAGTGACCTACTGACCCATCGATGGACGTCCTTTGTTGCGAGTCATAGCCAGACCATGGCATATTTTTGCAGGTGCATGTCCGGACCTATTGAGAGGAACAACACCCACCCTAGTCCACTGGCTACTTAATGTCTCTTGGCACGGGCTGAACTCTGACTTGATCCAGACCGCGAGCCATAAGCGGACGAGACAGGGCGACGCTACATTTAGAGGTCAACGCCATGGTGGAATTTTCCTCTAACATTCTTTGTACAGATTCCAAAACCATTACTTGCCATTCTTAGTGTACCCACTCTACCTCGGGACAGCACCATATACGTAGGCCTATATACATGTATATTTATATGTATGTATGTAGGAAGCAAATAGACGGGGGGAGGGGGGGTGACCGAGCTTCCAGAGGTTCGGGGGTATGCCTTAAGATTTACTACCAATAATATATTTGATTCAGAATTATTGGGGGGGGGGGGGGGGCTAGAGCGACGCAATATAATACAGGACTATACGAGTGCCTATATACGGCTAAAATAAAGCCTCAGGAAGGTGTGAAAACGAAAATTTTGCATGTTCCAGTTAATTTTGTTGACCATTGAATTTTTTTTAATTTATTATTATTATTTTTTTTTTTTTTTGTGTGCATATTTTACCTTTAAAACTGTTTCTCATGACCTCAGGCCCTGTGCTTATAAACCTTGAAGTCTAGACTTTAATAAAGTCCAGACTTTAACGTCATGGCAACGCCATTCATATAGCATTACGTTAAAGTCTGGACTTTATTAAAGTCTAGACTTTAAGTTTTATAAGCACGGGCCCTGGGCCCATATTTTCGAAGCTATCTTAGCCTACGAAATCGTGAAATCATCGTAAGCTATGACGTCACTATGGCATGCGCTGTAGTGACGTCACAACCTACGACGGTTTTACGATTTCGTAGCGCTAAGATGGCTTCGAAAATAGGGCCCCTGACCTTTTTAGACGGGAAGTTCATAATGCAAATAATATGACGTAGTTTGATCCTAAAAACGTGAACAAAATGTTTGCGCATGCGTTAGTATTATCCCACTCACTTAGCAACATTGGTTCCTAGAGAATGGAATTGTTTGCCATTTAGTACGATTGTCTTAGACAAATTTGGTAAATTATTTGTTATATAAGTTAGTAGTGACATTGTGTTTGAAACTTCCGCTTCAAAACTTGTAACCCATGGACCAACAGGAGGGGAGTGAACTTCAGGTAGGTGGGACCGCACTCAGTCACAAGACAGTATCCTGGCGTCATGTGTTTTCGACACGATAGCAAACAATTAAAGTGTAATAAAAACGATACGTCGTACATACAATAATACTTTACCTTTCTCATAGCACAGTAGTTTATTGTGAAAGACTGATAATTTTACATGAACGCAAAGGTTTCCTCCAAACAATTTAACAACAAGCCGCTAAGCTGTATTGAATGGATTATAAATTAAGCATTTGTAGACATGTACAAATTTCTTTGCACATGTTGCTTTGTAATCAGTGGAATTGATGTAACACATCTTTGGATTTCAGGATGAATATTCTGATGACAAAAAGGACAAAGGAGGTATGTTGGATGATACACACATCATCATGGGTATGAAAGAACAAAAAAAGAAAATTGTTGTAAAGTCACCATATATCCTTGACCTATCGAATTCCGTCCTATTAACAGGAAATCACTACTGCACATGTTCAATCCAACAACCAGATAAATTTAATGACATCATTGTTTACCTTGTCCAATACAGAGTAAAATAATAATAAAAATGTTGTAATTATTTACCTTTGTTGTCAACAAATGTAAAATTCCTACCAGGAAATGAATGTTGGTAATTGTTTTTAACACCATCGAAATCCGTCTCATGTGAATGTCACAAATGTGGAATGTATTGAAGACCACATCCCTCATAAAATTGAGGCAACAAGAACACAACAGATTGTCAATAAAGCAAATGTAAATGAATTATGAATATATCTACACGTTTTTGATGAACATTGGTTGTCGACCAGCACAGCACCACTGTGTTTGAGATTAGAAAGTTCCCCATGCTTTTTTGTTCTTTAGAGTTTGTTTTAGATTATATTTTTTTAGATGCTTAGTCATGCCACTCTTTATGGCTTTTCAAATAGTCAACAAATTTTCAAGAATATAGGAAAATTGTTTTCTTGTGCTAACAACTTTTATAGGTGTCTGAAAAAAGAAGAAAAATTGACTAATGTTGTTTTTCAATAACAAAGGTGGATCTCACACAAACAGCCTTCTATACATCACCCCCCCCCCCCCATAAGTGTCAGTCATGTGACTTTTAACCAAATATAGACAAAACTAATGTTGACGACAGTAATTACTGATCTGTCAAGTCTAGTCTCTTCGTATATACAGGTTTTAATCTATTATATATGGATATGGTTTCTGTATGCAATAATAGAATTACTGCTACTGTACAAGGGACAAACACACTTTTAAAAATCTTTCCACCCTCATTTTCAATTATGATATAATTATTGATAATTCTAATAATGTTTAATTGAACCCTTAATTATAAATATGTTGATACTTGATTAACCATTGAAAAAGGAACTGAGCTTTAATTCGCTAAAAACACAGACAACAAGACCACTTCCTATGCGTACTTAAGCAAAATACCAAATGCACTGAATTACCGGGTGCACCAATACACCGGACATGACTGTAGAATATAGCCTTTTTCAGAACACAAATTAATCAATTTGTTGAATATATTTTATATTAAATTAGCCAAAAATGTAAATTCCACAATTGGCATGAATTTGTTGAATTTTGTTTTCTTAAGACTGAATTTGTTTTACGTTCGGTAGAAAATTTGCCACTTTTCTGATTGTGTTATAACTATTCAACTGTTGTTGATTACATTTAAAAATCTAAGTTACTAGGTCATTAAAATGTCACCATAACTTTACACTCATAGTAAGTAGTTCCCTTTTGTTGTAAATAAAAGAACACAAATACAAAGTTTAAAGAAATTATATCAAAAATTAGTAAAAACAATAAAATTATGCTAAATTAACCAGTTTCATCACCTACATTTTTTAGGCTGTGATAATCGGCATCGTTTGCCACCATTCCGCAAAGGCTGTGTCGTTTTTTTATTCCCAAGTTTGGACTAAAAACTTTCCAATCTTAATGTAAATACATGTTAGTATTCCTTTTGTTTATTATTACTATATATAAAGATGTATTTTGAAAATGACAAACTCCCCTTCCCTTGCCAAAACATATAACCCAAAATAGATTTATTAATTTGAATTAATACAAATATATGTATAGTATTACTTCAGATTTAAATTCTAACTTATCTTAATAAGATGTTTTTGAAATAAAGCTGAAAATTCCCATTTGTGTTTAAAACAACATTTTGTTTTGGCATGTTGGGAACACAATTTCATTCCATAAAAAGCAGAAAGATATTTAACCATTATTTAAATCCATTATCCAAATTATAAAGGAAATTAAATAATTTTCAATTGGTATAGTTTCTTTTGAACATTAGTATATTATAGTCACAAGAGTGCTATGGAAATTATGTGACTGTCTATATTGTAAATCATGTGGATAATAATTTGAAATTATTCCCCAGCATGTTGTGGCAAAAAACAGTATAATATCTTGTTGTTTTGAAGATCAATTTTAAGTTTAACTGTTTTAAATTAATACACATGCTGTATAGTTTACAAGGGTTGCTTGTTTTTACAGAGTCCTTTGACAAGCATCAAGACATCTCATCTCAAATGACCCGAAAGAGGTAAGATGATTTAAAATCTCTTAACTCTGGTCTTATTTAAACCACCAGGCTCGTTACAAGCTGAAGAAGACTTCAGTTGTTCAAAAGAAGACTGGAAAATCTGGGTCCATGCTTATAAACTTTAGGATCTAGACTCAAATATTTAATAATGTCACACATGCTTATAAACTTTAGGATCTAGACTCAAATATTTAATGATGTCACACATGGTTATAAACTTTAGGGTCTAAACTCAAATTTTTAATGATGTCACACATGCTTATAAACATTAGGGTCTAGACACAAATCTTTAATGATGTTACACAAGCTTATAAACTTTAGGGTCTAGACTTTAATCTTTGATGATGTCACACATGCTTATAAACTTTAGGGTCTAGACACAAATCTTTAATGATGTCACACATGCTTATAAACTTTAGGGTCTAAACTCAAATATTTAATGATTTCATACATGCTTATAAACTTTATGGTCTAGACTCGAATCTTTAATGATGTCATACATGTTTATAAACTTCAGGGTCTGGACACAAATCATTAATGATGTCATACATGTTTATAAACTTCAGGGTCTGGACACAAATCATTAATGATGTCAGACATACTTATAAACTTTAGGGTCTAAACTCAAATGTTTAATGATGTCACACATGCTTATAAACATTAGGGTCTAGACACAAATCTTTAATGATGTCACACATGCTTATAAACTTTAGGGTCTAGACTCAAATCTTTAATGATGTCACACATGCTTATAAACTTTAGGGTCTAGACACAAATCTTTCATGATGTCACAATGCTTATAAACTTTAGGGTCTAGACTCAAATATTTCATGATGTCACACATGCTTATAAACTTTAGGGTCTAGACACAAATCTTTAATGATGTCACACATGCTTATAAACTTTAGGGTCTAGACTCAAATCTTTCATGATGTCACACATGCTTATAAACTTTAGGGTCTAGACACAAATCTTTCATGATGTCACACATGCTTATAAACTTTAGGGTCTAGACTCAAATCTTTAATGATGTCACACATGCTTATAAACTTTAGGGTCTATAGATTCACATCTTTAATGATGTCACACATGCTTATAAACTTTAGCGTCTGTAGATTCACATCTTTAATGATGTCACACACGCAATTTGTATGCATTCCCATGATATTAAAGTCTCAAGATGTTAGAAACTTGAGTCTAGACAAATTTTTATAAGCACAGGATCTGATCCATATGTCTCAGGGCTGTTCCAAAGTTTATTATACAGGGCACAAAGTAGCACTTTATATTTACTCGCCAACTGGAAACACTTTTCTAGCCAACTTGGGACTGTTACTTACAAGACAACATATCAAGTATTAATAAGAATATAGGACTAAAATGGGTAACTTTATGCTTATATAGTTTTAATCATCAGTACATATGTATATCTGACTTGTACTGTCAACTGAAATGTATGCCGTAATGATGGCCAGGTCCTGCCAAAAATAATCCACTTGCTAAAAGACAAGCATTTTGTAAAATTTAATCTCCATAGCAAAATTTCAGTCACATATTCAAATGTTTTACTTGCAATATTGCGCCCTATCATATGGGGTTGGGTGGAGGTACCATAATTATTATTTTAAGCCAATTGGGTTTTCCATCCTCCTACAAAAATGTTTTTTGTAAATACATGTAATTTCAGTTTGGTTTGACGTAAGAAGAAAAGTAAATGTGTTTTGGAAATAACAAAACGATACTATATTTGTGTGCAATTTAGACATCAATCTGCTTGGAAACAAATAGCTTGTAATAAATTCCATAGTATGAAAAATGGCATTCCCCTCTGGGAAGGACTATAGATGGATATTAATTTTGGATAAAATAAAATGTTATTTTGTTGGTGGTATATAAATATATACAAAATTGTATCCTGTCCCCTCTCCTCTCCTACTTTAGGAACAGCCTTCGATATTAAAAATGTTTCTTACATCCCACAAACTAGAAAACCTGTTTGCTTCATCAATTATAATCATCAATGTTATTGATGCTAAAAATGTACTGTTTTTTATAATCATAAATGTTATTGATACTAATCACATGCTGTTTGCTTCATCAATTAAAATCATCAATATTATTGATGTTAATCACATACTGTATGTTATAATCATCAATGTTATTGATACTAATCACATACTGTTTGTTATAATCATCAATGTTATTGATACTAATCACATACTGTCTGTTATAATCATCAATGTTATTGATACTAATCACATACTGTCTGTTATAATCATCAGTGTTATTTATGCTAATCGCATACTGTCTGTTATAATCATCAGTGTTATTGATACTAATCACACACTGTTTGATATAATCATCAATCTTATTGATACTAATCACACACTGTTTGTCATAATCATCAATCTTATTGATACTAATCATGTACTGTTTGCTTCCAGGATGAATATTCTTATAATTTTGGGATTGCTGATTTTGCTGATTTTACTCATTTATCACAATGTGAAACAGGTAAGAAAAAAACATATATGGGTTCTATGCTCTAGAGCTTTTTATGTATTATCTGAAATACAGGGTTTGTATGCGTCCTGAAATTCCTTGAAAATCCTTCGATTTTAGGAAGCTGTTTTCCAGTACTTAAAAGTCCTGGAAAATGGTGATGTTTGCACTTTGTCCTGGAAATGTCCTGGAAATTAAAAAATATGTTGTCACATTAAAAACTGCTAACTGCTGACGTTTTCTGAACTTTCTTTCCCTGTTCCTATAGTCACGAATGGAACATTTGATCTGGCCCAAAGTCAGGACCCAGTCGTCACAGATTTCCTTTAGTTTATTTATAATGCGCATGTGCATGTTAAATATATTGCCTTACCAAGTTCAGCAGAAAAAGCACTCGATAATGTGTTGCAGTTGTTTTCTTCTTTTTTTTTCTTCTTTTTTTTCATTTTACGCCCAACATTAAAATAATTTTAATACTATAATAGCAGTCTGATTACATGTGAGTGTAAGCAAAAAAGAAAAGAAAAGGGGGAGAATCCTTACGCAAAACGGTAACCTGTGAATGAAGTTGCCACTAACAGCATGTGTCACTTGTCAAATAAATATTGTTTTATCAGGTATTGTTAACCAGTGTTTGAAATAAGCACTTGTCTGTTTGTCCTGACAAGTGAAAATCTATTCGGACAAGCAAAATGTACCTTGGTTGTTGTCTTGTGGACAAGTGAAATTGCTTAGTGAAGTTTAATCTTAAGCAATCAAAAACATCGTCCTTGTACTTGAATAAAACAAATCATTTATGTGGACAAGTGAAAATATTGGCAGACAAGTAAATTTCTAGATGTATTTGTCCGTTGGACTAGTAAAATATCCTGCTTATTTCTATCACTGTTAACATTATTTGGTTTAATAATATATTTTTTCATTTTCATTTTTTTTTTCTTTCTTTCTTTTGTTCTTGCTTTTTTTGTTCGTTTCTTTCTTTCCAATAAACATAAATAATCTAACATGCACAATGATACCATAACCATGGTAACTTATAAAATAAAACTACTACAAAATAATAGGCGCACTTCTCTAGGACCAAACTTGGATTTTATTCAGTTCAGAATTAACAGCCATTAACTAACATGCACCTGGGTAAGACAATTCATTTTGATGGTCTGTTCTAAATACTTGAGACTGCAGGTTTAAACAAAACCACAACCCCCCAATATTTCAATTATTTTTCTTCTATTTGAATTATGATCCACTGTAATGGTCCTGGAATTTTGTAACAATGTCCTGGAATGTCCTGGAAATGTCCAGGAATTTGGTTGAGCTACAAGTGTATGAACCCTGGAAATATTTAAAAAAACAATGATACAAAGATAACTCCACATTGTTTTTAAGTGTTATTCAGGATTTTCTGTGTTTATAAAGCATGGAAACATAACATGGAGTGATATAAAACTAAACAGCTTTACGTAATATTTTGTAGATTTATACAACTCTGAGCTGTGGAAATAATTTATAACTCATCCAAATTAATGAATGATTAAACACAACCATATTATAATAGAAAATAATAAATTATTTGTTTATAATTAAAGTTTCTTTGTGTCTATACACTTTACGGCAATCTGACTGGTTCAGAGGTGCTTAAACCGAAAAAACATTGAGCACACTGTATGACTCCCCATAGAAGTTTATACAGAAGTGTGCACATCGTGTTTTCAGTTCATACTTTCACGAACCAACAAATAATTGCAATCAAATCTTATTCTTAAATTTATATGCATAATTTAACAGTAAATGTCTCAATTTGTTTTGTTTGGGTTTAAATATGCCTGTAGTTTTGTTTGTATAAACTTTGTTGATACTTATGTCACGTAAGAATGCAAACGTTCATTCACTATTGTTTGAATCAGGTGATTAACAAATGACATCATTTGGTAAATAACATAATTTTGATCATTTCCGCTAGTTTTATCCATGTGCATTTTGACTGCTTATTTAGTTTGAAGGATTTGTCTGATTTGTGTTTAGTTTATTTAGTTTAGTTTAATTTTCACCAACAGCTGTAGAACAACGCTTACAAGTAAGTTTCAGTGGTGAACTTTCCTACATTTCTTTGGTCACCGACTGAGTCTCATTACATTAGCGATTATTTTTTTTGTCAATGCGTATGTCTACTCTGCTATAATATTTTCCATTAATTTATCATATTAAAAAAGTGCACTATTATGTGGTATCTGTGTCGCAATGTTATTGCTTTTTGTATCTTTCAAGTGTGCTTTCTTCAAAATATCTAATTATGGTTGCCTGAATAATCTGGCTAGTTACAGAAAAATAGTGCAAGTCATGGAGGGGAGGGGATAGTCGTGGCTTAAATTTGTTCGGTTCATCAAGATTTGAATGCAAAAAAAGTAAGCACCTCTCTACCAATCAGATTGCCGTAAAGTGTATATATAGATGCAAAGAAAATTTAATTATCAAGATTTGTTTAAAAACACCTCAGCACATTTTAAATTTAAACATGATATAATTTATTTATTATAATTTTTTTTAAATTATTTTACAGGACAATTTTGACACCATTGAACCATCTTTTATGAAAGGTCCCCAAAGAGGTATGATCATTTAAAGATTTTTAACGTTCTCACTACTGGATTAATTTTTGGTAAAAGCCACATTGAGGGGGTACAATTTTATAACTTTTACTGACATATTTTCACTTAAAATGTTTATATTTACATAAAATAAAGTTTATATTTGAATGGCAAGAATTGTTTTCATGGGTTTTTCAAATTTTTATGATATTTTAGATCAGTTAATGTTGATTAAAATTATGCAAAAAAATAGAAAAAGTTGCGTTTACTTATGGGCATTTGTGGCTGGATGTTCATTATTCCCAATAACTGTTTTTCTGACCAGATATTTTTGTGGAAATGAACCATGATTCATAACCCAATATTTTGTGATTTTTGTTGGTGGTAAAACGGTCAATTTTGTCAAATTAGCTGTCACAATTGGCTGTTGATTCCTGAAAATTACCAGAATGTTCTACCGTTGTCAAGTGAAAATACTTGCCAAAAACTACTTTTTCAACTCAAAGTTCCAGGTATTTTCCATTAAACAACGAAAAACTAAAGCTGCCATACTCTGAATTAATCCATTTCCTGTTGGTCTATTATTATTTCTGAGAAATATGAATTGGAAAATGCACTGTATACAGTGTACAGTATGTCAACTTGCATGACTTTGGGTAAGATATCTTGTCTGCTGTAGTCAGAAGGTTAAGAATTCAGTTATAAATATTTAGTGTTTTCTTTTGTGAACATTAGATATTTGATATAAGATAACAAATAGGTCCTTTCTGCACTAGCACAGTGACTAACATTAGATATTTGATATAAGATAACAGACAGGTCCTTTCTGCACTAGCACAGTGACTAACATTAGATATTTGATAGAAGATAACAGATAGGTCCTTTCTGCACTAGCACAGTGACTAACATTAGATATTTGATAGAAGATAACAGACAGGTCCTTTCTGCACTAGCACAGTGACTAACATTAGATATTTCATATAAGATAACAGACAGGTCCTTTCTGCACTAGCACAGTGACTAACATTAGATATTTGATAGAAGATAACAAATAGGTCCTTTCTACACTAGCACAGTGACTAACATTAGATATTTGATATAAGATAACAGACAGGTCCTTTCTGCACTAGCACAGTGACTAACATTAGATATTTGATATAAGATAACAGACAGGTCCTTTCTGCACTAGCACAGTGACTAACATTAGATATTTGATATAAGATAACAGACAGGTCCTTTCTGCACTAGCACAGTGACTAACATTAGATATTTGATATAAGATAACAGACAGGTCCTTTCTGCACTAGCACAGTGACTAACATTAGATATTTGATATAAGATAACAGACAGGTCCTTTCTGCACTAGCACAGTGACTAACATTAGATATTTGATATAAGATAACAGACAGGTCCTTTCTGCACTAGCACAGTGACTAACATTAGATATTTGATATAAGATAACAGACAGGTCCTTTCTGCACTAGCACAGTGACTAATATTTGATATAAGATAACAGATAGGTCCTTTCTGCACTAGCACAGTGACTAACATTAGATATTTGATATAAGATAACAGATAGGTCCTTTCTGCACTAGCACAGTGACTAACATTAGATATTTGATATAAGATAACAGACAGGTCCTTTCTGCACTAGCACAGTGACTAACATTAGATATTTGATATAAGATAACAGATAGGTCCTTTCTGCACTAGCACAGTGACTAACATTAGATATTTGATATAAGATAACAGACAGGTCCTTTCTGCACTAGCACAGTGACTAACATTAGATATTTGATATAAGATAACAGATAGGTCCTTTCTGCACTAGCACAGTGACTAACATTAGATATTTGATATAAGATAACAGACAGGTCCTTTCTGCACTAGCACAGTGACTAACATTAGATATTTGATATAAGATAACAGACAGGTCCTTTCTGCACTAGCACAGTGACTAACATTAGATATTTGATATAAGATAACAGACAGGTCCTTTCTGCACTAGCACAGTGACTAACATTAGATATTTGATATAAGATAACAGACAGGTCCTTTCTGCACTAGCACAGTGACTAACATTAGATATTTGATAGAAGATAACAGACAGGTCCTTTCTGCACTAGCACAGTGACTAACATTAGATATTTGATAGAAGATAACAGACAGGTCCTTTCTGCACTAGCACAGTGACTAACATTAGATATTTGATAGAAGATAACAGACAGGTCCTTTCTGCACTAGCACAGTGACTAACATTAGATATTTGATAGAAGATAACAGACAGGTCCTTTCTGCACTAGCACAGTGACTAACATTAGATATTTGATAGAAGATAACAGACAGGTCCTTTCTGCACTAGCACAGTGACTAACATTAGATATTTGATAGAAGATAACAGACAGGTCCTTTCTGCACTAGCACAGTGACTAACATTAGATATTTGATAGAAGATAACAGACAGGTCCTTTCTGCACTAGCACAGTGACTAACATTAGATATTTGATAGAAGATAACAGACAGGTCCTTTCTGCACTAGCACAGTGACTAACATTAGATATTTGATAGAAGATAACAGACAGGTCCTTTCTGCACTAGCACAGTGACTAACATTAGATATTTGATAGAAGATAACAGACAGGTCCTTTCTGCACTAGCACAGTGACTAACATTACATATTTGATAGAAGATAACAGACAGGTCCTTTCTGCACTAGCACAGTGACTAACATTACATATTTGATAGAAGATAACAGACAGGTCCTTTCTGCACTAGCACAGTGACTAACATTACATATTTGATATAAGATAACAGATAGGTCCTTTCTGCACTAGCACAGTGACTAACATTACATATTTGATATAAGATAACAGACAGGTCCTTTCTGCACTAGCACAGTGACTAACATTAGATATTTGATAGAAGATAACAGATAGGTCCTTTCTGCACTAGCACAGTGACTAACATTAGATATTTGATAGAAGATAACAGACAGGTCCTTTCTGCACTAGCACAGTGACTAACATTAGATATTTGATAGAAGATAACAGATAGGTCCTTTCTGCACTAGCACAGTGACTAACATTAGATATTTGATAGAAGATAACAGACAGGTCCTTTCTGCACTAGCACAGTGACTAACATTAGATATTTGATAGAAGATAACAGATAGGTCCTTTCTGCACTAGCACAGTGACTAACATTAGATATTTGATAGAAGATAACAGACAGGTCCTTTCTGCACTAGCACAGTGACTAACATTAGATATTTGATAGAAGATAACAGACAGGTCCTTTCTGCACTAGCACAGTGACTAACATTAGATATTTGATATAAGATAACAGACAGGTCCTTTCTGCACTAGCACAGTGACTAACATTAGATATTTGATATAAGATAACAGATAGGTCCTTTCTGCACTAGCACAGTGACTAACATTAGATATTTGATAGAAGATAACAGACAGGTCCTTTCTGCACTAGCACAGTGACTAACATTAGATATTTGATAGAAGATAACAGATAGGTCCTTTCTGCACTAGCACAGTGACTAACATTAGATATTTGATAGAAGATAACAGACAGGTCCTTTCTGCACTAGCACAGTGACTAACATTAGATATTTGATAGAAGATAACAGACAGGTCCTTTCTGCACTAGCACAGTGACTAACATTAGATATTTGATAGAAGATAACAGATAGGTCCTTTCTGCACTAGCACAGTGACTAACATTAGATATTTGATAGAAGATAACAGACAGGTCCTTTCTGCACTAGCACAGTGACTAACATTAGATATTTGATATAAGATAACAGACAGGTCCTTTCTGCACTAGCACAGTGACTAACATTAGATATTTGATATAAGATAACAGACAGGTCCTTTCTGCACTAGCACAGTGACTAACATTAGATATTTGATATAAGATAACAGACAGGTCCTTTCTGCACTAGCACAGTGACTAACATTAGATATTTGATAGAAGATAACAGACAGGTCCTTTCTGCACTAGCACAGTGACTAACATTAGATATTTGATAGAAGATAACAGACAGGTCCTTTCTGCACTAGCACAGTGACTAACATTAGATATTTGATAGAAGATAACAGACAGGTCCTTTCTGCACTAGCACAGTGACTAACATTAGATATTTGATAGAAGATAACAGACAGGTCCTTTCTGCACTAGCACAGTGACTAACATTAGATATTTGATAGAAGATAACAGACAGGTCCTTTCTGCACTAGCACAGTGACTAACATTAGATATTTGATAGAAGATAACAGACAGGTCCTTTCTGCACTAGCACAGTGACTAACATTAGATATTTGATATAAGATAACAGACAGGTCCTTTCTGCACTAGCACAGTGACTAACATTAGATATTTGATATAAGATAACAGATAGGTCCTTTCTGCACTAGCACAGTGACTAACATTAGATATTTGATATAAGATAACAGACAGGTCCTTTCTGCACTAGCACAGTGACTAACATTAGATATTTGATAGAAGATAACAGATAGGTCCTTTCTGCACTAGCACAGTGACTAACATTAGATATTTGATATAAGATAACAGACAGGTCCTTTCTGCACTAGCACAGTGACTAACAATTCTTAGTAATTTGGTGGCTATAGTCTTTCTTTGATTGCTCAGTGAACAATGTATCACATCTTAGTCGATTGATGTGCATTTTTTATATACCTTTTATTTTTACAAAAGGTATGACGTAACTACAAAAAAACCATGGGCTTACTGATATTAATAAAAGTGCTATAGCCACTAATGCTATATAGAGACATATATGGTAAATAAATGTGGTCTTTGACCATATATGCAATACAAGATAAATTCATCACTATACTAGTAGTTAGATTGAATAGGTATTGAATATATTCATAATATTTTTTTTAATCTTTTAACTTTTTTGACAAAAATACGGTACAAACGCGAATGGAAAATACATCACGCCTGAAAATCAAGAATCTGGATTGAGTTGGAATATTTAAAAAAAAGAAAAAAAAGAAAAAAAAAAGAAGTTTCTTGTCAAACTGATTGTTGGAAAGCGTGATGGGCATTTTGAGTGGCATTTGAGCCTTGAGCACTTTTTTCCTTTTTATTTTAAGAAATGAATGTCTTGTCTGACACAGAACAGCCCACCATGTTTTCTGGAGACCTAGATGACCTGCCTGACCTGGTTGTTGACAGTATTATTGGGAGAGTCATCACTGTAGATGGTGTTCCATACATGTGGCAACCGAGGGCATCTCAGGACAATTGCTACAAGACCTGTAAAGATGAAACACGCATTGAATGTGATCATTACTTCTTTGACAAAGTTCGTCACAAGTGCTATATGTTTGGGAAGAATTCTACAAGTAAGTACAGTTGTTGCCATCTGATGAAATTGGATCTTGCATAAACTAGATTTGTTTGTTAGGCAGTGATGCCATTTATTTGGGGATAATAAATAAAATTTAAAAAATCTGAGACAGAGACAGTAATGTATTGCTGATCGTGACCCCCCACCCCCACCCATCATCAACACTTGTTTTAGGCCTAAACTCAGTACTACAAACACAGCATTCAACAGGACACAAATACGTTGACACGATCACCACACTTGAATGAAAAATAGTTTTGGGTTTTCTTGCATACTGTGATATCACAGCACTAAAACACAGACAATATGTCATGAAAAATTGATCTGTTACTAAGAAAAGATAGCAAAATCTTTCACTTAATAAAACTAGTTATGTGATGCCTCCAGATGCCATTCATCTGACTACGCCCCTACATTTACCTGCTTGTTACTTGATGATTTTTACAGAGCCTGTGACAAGATCAGACCTACCAGTGGATCAACAACAAACACAGGTACAATTATTTTGTATATCTTAGATCTAAGTTTCATCATTTATGTACAATTAAAACTGCTAGCAGTGATAACGGGATCAAAGCAATTATGTAACATTATCCAACTAGTGGTTTATGCACAATATAGGTGCAACTTAACAGAATATTTAAAAATATCTGTATGCAGTGTTTTACATCCAGTATACTGGGCAACTTAATTAATAGAAAAATAAATGTAATATGTTAAACAGAAGGAGAATTAAAAGCCGTAAATGGAACATCTTTTAAGTAACTAATGTCTAGAATATTTAACAAGCAGCCAAATGCTGACCATGTTATTCTGTAGTCTGTATAAACCTCAATATAAAATGTTTATAGGGTATTGAATTGAGCTCCCAAAAACATTCCAAACAACCATATGTTGACCTTGGATGTCTGAAACAGATTTCTCTCTTTCTGGAAGACAGTGGGATTTAAAGGCTAATAGACTTAATAGGAATGGAACAACGAATTCCACCGACACATTTTTTGTATTATTTTCTGAAAAACCCATGTTGGCCGCTCAGTGGCAGCACCAATCCAGAAACTATGACCTTTGTGAACTGATGGGTCCAGCCCAGAAAACTCTGGCCACTTTCAGCATGTGTACAACATAAGCATATGTTAAGGCTCCATGTTCATAAACTGGAATAGCGTGCCTTCATGGTGCTGGAAATGCTTCAAATAAGATTCAAAAAATTGCACTGGACACCCAAGACATTGCTGCATTGGCCTGTAAGATTATGACCTGTGGTTTATTATTTTTACTGGTTTTGAAATTCCTCAGAACCAATTGTGCACTACCAGAGTGAAAAGTAAAATCTGGTCTGTGGAGAACCTGCTAAATGTCAACAACTTTCTCAATATAGCTTTTATAATAGGTAGCCAAGTGTCAGCAGGGTGTCCCTCATTTTGAACTCCCTTCAATAGCTTTCTTATCAAGAAGGTTAGGGTGGGATCTGTGATATCTAGGAGTTTGTGAAGATACCCAGTAGCTGAAACATATAAAGCTATCGTAGCTGGGCTGTAACCATGCTGGAATAAATGTGCAGTAAGTTACCTGTCAACACTGGCACAATAGGCAGTTCAGTATTGCCCAGAGCATATTCAAGAAATAAGCTCCAGCTGCAACGATATGCTGCTCTGGTAACAGCATTCAAGGATGCTTGCATTAACTGAACATTGAGCTGCTGGGGTTAATGTTTCTGTAAGTGTTTTGGAACGGGTGTTTCCTTCTTGTCTTAACCATAAAGCCAGTCTGAATGCCTCCTGCAATTGTAAACGAGACAATCTGTCAGCAACAAAGTTTTCCTTGCCTGAAATATGTTTGGCACAGAACAATATATTGCAGCGTAATGCAACAGTAACTAACAGTCTAACCAGTATCATTACCCTTTTATCTTTGCATAATTGGTTGTTAATGATATGCAGTACTGCCGCATTGTTAGATAAAAACAGGACTTTGTGATTTTTAAAAAAGAATCCCAAAACTATAAAGCCACTACAATGGGGAACAACTCTTTTACTGCTATCTGAAAGGAATCTAACTCTTGTGACCAAGTCAAAGCAAACCACTTTGATCACTTTGATTTAGTTTTCTGAACAGTATCACTATCACATGATACATGACTTTCAGTTGGTGATTTAGTTTTCTGAACAGTATCACATGATACACGACTTGCCGTTCGTGATTTACCGGTAGTTTTCTGGAAAGTATCACTATTTAGTTTTATATAAAGAAAAAAAAAGCCAAAATAAGAGGCCTATAGAGGTCTACTATTGAATATGTAATTTTGTCAATAGAAAAAATATTTAAATTAAAAAAAATATATCTATTAATTTGTATAGAGTGTCTCAGAGGATCTTTGTACCAAGTTTCAGAACAATCTAATCAAAACACTATAAGAAAATAATCGCTGATGAATGTCATAGCGGAGGTAAAATTTCTGTTTAAATATTTTAAATTTAAAACTCTAAGAGAAAATAGACTGGAAATGTTCAATGTTAAAGTTTTATTTATATTTTTAAAAATCTAATAAGTATTTAAAAAATTCAAAATATATATCAGTTTGTGAAGACTCTCCCAGAGAATCATATTACCAAGTTTTAGAACTATGTGATAAAAAATAGAGAATTTGTATTTAAATGTTTTTAATTTAATAAAATTCAAAATATTTAAAATATATCTCTATTAGTTTGAGAAGACTGTCACTGAGAATACTAGAACTATCCAATCAAAACTCTATGGGAAGATAGACTTAACTTTTCGATGTTAAATTTATATTTAAAATCTTTTCTAGTGAAAATTCACAAATTCAAAATATATTTCCATTAGTTTATGAAGCCTGTAATAGCGAAGCTAAAATACAGGAATGCTTTCTACGTTTACTTTTCATTACCAGAACAATGCAGAAATTAAAACAATTAATTTACCATAAATATTTTAAATATTCAAAATATTTCTACTAGTAGCAATGCAAGATGGAAGGAATATATCTATGGGGAAAAACAACATATTGTCATTGAAACATAATGTAAACAGTCTCAGATTTAATCCATAATTCCATAATCTAAAACAATCAATAGTTTCATGGCTGCGGAGGATTAGAAAAAATGCCTTGTTTTGTATTTTTATAAAACAGTGTCTCAAATGTTCTAAAATTGAATGTACCCTTTAAAATCAAATGCGGCATCAGCTCTAACACCAGAAGACGTCACTTTGCATATCCCTACAAAACTAATAGGCTCTTCCATAACACTTCCATCATGGTGTGCACTATAACAGCTCCAAGTTCAGCCAGCAAACGTTTCGCCAACATTCACAAACTATTTGATTGGTTCCCGAAGTGATAATTGGGTTTACTGTGTAGCATAAAAATCAGACTAGCGAATGTTAGCGAGAAGCTGTTGAACTAAAACAGGATTTCTCTAAATGTGCATGTTAAAACTTGATCGTAACCTTGCGTCCGTCATTAGAATGCTTGAAAATGTTCAGTGCTATATTATAGACTACAATATGGAGATAATATAAAGTTCTGGTTTAAAATTTTGTAAAATATGTAGAGATTATTATATGAGCTTGTGTGTGTCAGGATTTTTGTATTGCCCGAGTGAGAGCGAGGCTAATACATTAATTCTGACATGAGTTTTGTAAAATCAGTACGACTCACACGTGAATGTAATAATTTCTTTATTATCCATATTATTATTGTTGTTTTCTTTATGAATAACAAGACCCAACTCAAAATGTTTCAGCCACAACTAGAAGGAGACTACGAAATGACGTCATATTTCAAATACACAGTGTGAGCTAGGACTGGAAAAGCAGCGTCATATTATGACGTCACTTCCCATAATTATGTCATTACACTTGCTATTTTACATGTGTGCTTCGTATGATTATTATTCACTCGGTTATGTTGAACCATATGGATATTAAATAGATATACTACCATTCTCTATTTGATATATAATCTTAAAATTACTTTTGTTCATTTATTTGTTTTCATCAGCCCCAACAGGTTACGTGGAATTGATGTAAAGTAAAACACCTTCATATCTGTATGCCTATTGTATATCCTACTTCTTTTTACAGACCACTGAAATGTTGTTATAAATAATGATAAATATGTACATAATCAAACACGTGCGTGTGTATGTGTGTGTGTGCATACTTTTTGTTCTATCCTCTTTCTCTTTCACTCTCATTTTCATATAGCATTATATACTTTCATTTACTCTAGATACTTGTTAAAATCTAGGTCCTTGTGAATATATCATTTTAATTAATTCTGCCTATAAAGTAGTAACTACATTATGTGTGTATAAATTGAGTATATAATTACTGTAACAACCCATGTCTTCTCCCTTTGCATGGGTTGATATTTGTCAACAAGGGAATGGTCAAGAAAAAATAAACAGAATTTTTTTTAATAAAATAGATATACAGTATACCATTCCTCAAATCTAAAACAAACAAATTAAAACTGTATATGTGATATTTATTTAATACTTTGCAGTTGGTACACAATCCGACGCACCGGCCCTTTCTCAGTAAACATAACATAATATATACAATTTAAGTAACAAATATTAATGCTAGAACATAAACTATTCAACTTCTGTAATTCTATAATTCTGTAAAACTATTTAAATAAATATGTGATATTTACTATTCTTTTCCCACGTTTTGGCACAAAATCGGTAAAGAGCATTTCATTTTTCTTCCCCTGCATCTTCTTGAAAGTGAGGCTTGAGTATGACACAGTAATCTATTTTTAGATCATGTCTTAATTAGTAGTCTAATTACGAACTTTCAACTTCGTATGGCAGTTATCAAAAGT